>NC_133537.1:27393152-27518152 GCF_048544455.1 Silene latifolia | reverse complement strand
TGACAGGTCCACCCAAAACAGAGACACCACGCAAGGGCCGAGCAATAGAAGGGGGGAAAACACCGGTAAGCCGACTCCGAGGATCCTCAATAGGCCAAAAGACCTCTGTCTTAGCGACATTAAGATGGAGTCCAAAACGAGGGCCACCTGCCATAATCAAATCCAAAACCCTCCCCACCTCAAAAGTGTCCCCAACAATGGTGCCATCATCCAAGTACCATGCTTGCATAGTAAGGTCAAAAGAGTCCTGGATTTTGCACACTAAGGGATGCAAAACCAAAGCGAAAAGCAAAGGGCCTAAAGGATCACCCTGCTGGACACCCTGACAAGACCACAAGTAATGCTCCCCATAATAAAGACGGGCCGGGCCAGAGTAACAAAACTCCACCCAGCGAGAAAGAACCGGGCAACGATGGCGGACTTCCTGTAGCAAGGTCGCACGATCAACAAGGTTGAAAGCATTCTGGAAATCAACCAGCAACATAGAAAGTCCCACATCACCACCACGGGCCTCAATGAGCCGATTCAAGGCATGCAAGATAGCCTCTCCTCCCCCGGATACCCCAACCCCAAACTGAAGAGCAACAAAATAAGAAGATAAAGAAGGACCAACCAAACAAGCACCAACCTTAGAGACAAGACGTCTCCAGACAGTGCCAACAACAATAAGACGAACACCACCACCCGGTTTAACAAGCGGCGTGAGCGGGGCGCTGGCAATGTACTCACCAAGAGCTAGAGGACACCGACCCTCAAGAAAAAGATTAACCACCCTAGTAATAGAAGCAATCAAATCATCAGAGATAGCCACAATAGTGTCACTCAAACAGTCCATAAGGTGCTGGGCACGAAGCCCATCCCTCCCACAAGAAGTGCCACGTGGGGAACTCTGAATCATATCCAAAACCACTGCCGAAGAGGCAACAAGAGGATGATGATCCACATGCAAAAGAGGCAATGAAGTAGGTGGGGCGACAGGGTGCTTCTCTCGCAAAGCCACAAGAGTGGCATCAGAGTAAGGGGCAATACCTGATGAAGAAAGCACCCGCACAGCAGCAGTATAATGACCATCACAAATCTTCCTCTGACACTGCCGAAGGTTAAGCTCACTCAAATCAAGATCGTCCTCCATAAGAAAGGAAAGGGGAACCTCATCCAAAGTCGCTTATAAGAGCTGCAAACTGCCACCAGGCACACCCCAAGCAAGAATAGCACTGACAATACTTTCTTCCTGGCGCTGACGTCTGACAGCGATCCTACACTAAAGATTACTCCTCGGGGAAAAGGTCTTAAGTATACAAAGGGGCAACACAATCAAACGAATCCAGTAGGAGAGGTCACCAGGAGAGCCACCCACATCATCCAAAGCCCCTTTTAAAACCCGAGCAAACTCAAGGCGACACTTAGGAGGGATAGATTTCACAGTGCGTAACCCCAAAGAAAGAAAACGATTAAGCAAAGAGACGGTCCAACCAACCGGCTCAACCCCAACATCAGACGAGATAACCGACGGAGATGGAACAGTAGGTCGGGGAATACTAGAAATAAAAAAACGGACATGGCCATCATCACAAATCGGAGACGCCACAATGTCGTCCCGACTATGCCGACACCTCTTAGGTAAGGTATGGGTTCTAAGGCACACCCCACACAACCAAACCCTTATCCGCTGCAAAGTAGTCTCAGCATTAGAATAAACAGTCAAACTATAAGAAAGAGTTTGACGTGTAATTACCATAGCTTCACCACGGCAGTGTCGATCCTGCAAGTGTCGTAGCATGGCGTTTTAAACAAGACCCCTACCATTACCATCTTGACAACCATGAAGACCAACAAAAGGACAGTGAAACCGTACCAAGTCGGGCATGACGTTGCAACCAACATGAAAAAGGCTACACAACCGTGAGAATTAAAACGACAGACAACTCTAGCCAAAACACCACAACCCTCCACAAAGAACACCACAAAAACGATAAACTCGTGAGCGGCAAACGACAACAAAGGAACCAACATAATCCAGCTACCCCACAAACACCAGCCACAACACACCCGAACCAAAACACCCTACAAGGATGGCGGCCAGCAGCAACAGCGAAAACCGCAGCAACAGTAGCAACAAAGCGGCAGAATAGGAATATGCAGTATAAAAAAAAGAGAAGACCAACCAGACAACGCAGCCAACCTAGGCCGACGGCAGCGAACAACGGCAGAGAAGGCAGCAAGGAGGGCCGTTGGCCGGCGGCAGCAGGCTGAAAAGAAAACAAAAACCAACGCGATAACAAAGCGAAAAGAAAAAGGACCCCTGCCTCACAAGTTTAAGTGACGCCAGGAATGACCGTCAACACCAAGGACGGCCGGAGACGACAAGGCAGTCAGCAGCAACCGTAGAAATAGTACCGAAAAGAAAACCCGCGTTGCCCTAACCAGAAAACCCCGAAAAAGGAATGTTGCCCTAACCAGAAAACCCTAAAAAGACGATCACCGGCAACACCACAGACCAAGACCGGCGACGTGAGGTATAAAGATCAGTGCGTGGCGGCACAAGATCGACGGCACCGGAACAGGTGGTGCACGACGAAAATGGCGATCTCTCCCTCTCACTTGCCACACGACCACCAGGAGGCCGATGACCGGCCGGTGACAGGCAAGACGTCAGTGACGGCAGATGACGGACAAGGTGGCAACAGCAACACAATCCCCCCCAATCCCCCTCAATCGCCTCTCTCCTTCCTCTTATTATTATTATTATTATTATTATTATTATTATTATTATTATTATTATTATTATTATTATTATTATTATTATTATTATTATTATTATTATTTTGTAAGAAGTTCATGACCCATTTTATATTATTATTATTATTATTATTATTATTATTATTATTATTATTATTATTATTATTATTATTATTATTATTATTATTATTATTATTCACGTGGTACCCTTAAACTTTGTTATACATGGTACCTAACTTTTTAAGTTTGTGCACATAATATCCTTGAAATTTGAGTTTAAAGCACAACGTGCCCTTTTTATCGTAAAAAAATTTTTCAATTAAGCATAAATTATAGGCCGGAATTCAGAATTGACTAATTTTTTTTTTTAAAATTGATTACCTTTTCAAGATCTATAAATTGATAAAACTAAAATGGTCATTCAGAAATTTAAGATTGAAGATATGGTTGATTTTAGATTTTCGTAAAAGAAAAACCTATAAAATGTCAGTCAACAATTTTTTTTTCCTCAAATCGTAGATTATGACGAGATAATCATTCTAGAAAAAACAATCGGCCGATTTTGAATTCCGGTCTAAGATTTATGCTCAATTGAGTTTTTTCATATATAGCGACAAAAAGGACATGTTGTGCATGAAAATCAAACATGGAGGGTATCATGTACACAAATTTAAAAAGTTGGGTACCACGTGAATTTTCCGCTATTATTATTATTATTATTATTATTATTAAAAAAAACTTTTATTAATCAATCAAAAGTTTACAAAAAACGCAAACTATTATTATTATTATTATTATTATTATTATTATTATTATTATTATTATTATTATTATTATTATTATTATTATTATTATTATTATTATTATTATAGAACGCAACTTTTATTGAGATAAAAACAAATTTACAAGAAACTAGTTGGAAGCCGAGATACTATCTGGACTCCCACTCCTTTTACAATAGCAAAACTACGTCTAGTAAAAATGTAGGCAGTTGCGCGAGCCCCGATAACCTGGGACACAGAAAATTTGTGAATCCACTTGAGCAAGGCAATGACATCCGCCTCCAACTCCCCCAACGAAGAGAAGAACGGTAAGTACCCATAACCAATCGCCGAACACAAATCCTGATACTTGGCAAACTTGCACTAAGCAACATCGACCATCACAGATCGATCTCATTTCAGCTCACTTTAATTTAGTTCATCTCACTTCAGTTGTGTTCAGTCCAGTTTAGTTCACTCCAAATCGGTTCAGTTCAGATCATTTATTTCAACTCTGCTCCATTTTAGCCTATTTCAGCCAGGTACATAGCATGGCTAGGCAAACCATGGATTACTGGATAAAATCAAATAGAGTTTAATTGTACTAGAACAATCTATAAACCGTCTTCTGAAATACGGTATAAAAAAGTATTAATTAAAACGGTCATGTTAAAATGGGTACGTTTGTTATAAAAATATGAAACAAATAAAAGAGTCATTTTGAGTAACAAACTAACAATCAATAATAAAAGAGTTACTAAAAAAATACTCAAAGTGGTAGGAAAAAAGTGATCACTAATATAAATAACTTAGTTAATGATCATATTTAACAAGTATTTATGAAACTATATGTAACTTTGGGTAAAATATATAAATTAACGAAATGCAAAATGAATTTTTAGAACAAGCTATGTTACTGTGAAATAAAAATGTGTTACCACCTATACTTGAAAAGATCGTTAACAACATTTATAATATAGGGAGAAAATTGTTGATTACAGCCTTTTAAAAATCACTTTTTGAAAATTACAGCCTTATATAATTTTTTTTGTAAATTACATCCAAAATATTACTTTTCTTCTAAAATTGCACCAACTTGAGGATTTCGGTGAATTTTGATGATGTTTTGATGTTGTTTGGGGTGATTAATTGGTTTGTGTTAAGGAGAGGTAAGAAATCTGGGTAAGTAGGCTCTCAAATAATAAAGGGTATATCGGTAAAACATCATCAAAATTCACCGGAATCCTCAAGTTGGTGCAATTTTAGAAGAAAAGTAATATTTTGGATGTAATTTACAAAAAAAATTATATAAGGCTGTAATTTTCAAAAAGTGATTTTTAAAAGACTGTAATCAACAATTTTCTCTAATATAGGCGATATTTCTAAGGGACAATAACTAATTTGCAATATAAACACACATTTAACTACCTATAATTAACGCATATGTTAGTTATTTTAGTCGGTAAGTTATGAGAGGTGATTTTCATGATCTGAGTTTAAATCCTACTAGTGTCAAGTTTGCCCATATGGCTCCCTTTGCCAGAGAAAAAAGAAAAAAAAAACTATAATTAATTAATAGAAAAGGTACTTGAATAAACGTAGGGAATAAGGATAGTGAGAAATGAGTAAAAAAAACTATATATCTCCGGATTTATAGTTTTTACTATTTTCAACCAAGGTAACTATAAGTTGAAATGGAGGGTAGTTTGGGAATAAGGTTCTGTTCTTTTAGACTTAAAGTCACCCCTTTAAGTTCAATTAAGCTCCTATAAGGTCAGTTCAGTTCAGCTCTTATAAGTTCAGTTCAATTCGTATAAGTTTAGTTCACTTCGGCTCTTATAAGTTCAGTTCAGTTCAGTTCAGCTCTTACCCGGCCAAGGTGGGAAGCTCCAAGAGGTGGCCCAAGCGTAAGACGGTCTCCCAACTGCCTTACGCTCCTCAACAACAATGTATCACCACCACAACTTCTCCAACATCCTCCACAATCACATATAACATAATATCAAATACAATATGCCAACACATATTTTCACATGTGCAATGATTATCAAACATGCTTCTTTCTCATATGAAATGGATGCCAATTAAGCCAAGTACTCATGTGAACCAAGAATCAAAGAGATATACTTCAAGACATACTCCTCAATTAATATCTTATAATGCAATCCCCTCCATTACCACCATCTACTAAGACACTAATATGAGACTAACAACATTTACCCACAACAATCATGTTATAATCCAATAACAATACAATAATGACACATGTAACCATTCATACTTATTGAAACCGAGTAGGAAAATCCTACCTTTTAGCATACTCCAATTAGCTTAAGCAAGCACACTAATCCTCCTCTAGAAGCCACATCCGACAATTAATTAAGTAATCTCCATCACAAAAGTGCTCTACAACAATAAAGCACTCTTAATTCCTTATTTAAATCATTTAATTATCCCAGACCCTAATTAAACCCTCATAAGAAAAAATCCCCAAAATCTAGAGTTACTAATAATAAATAAGAATAGGAAAAGAATGGATAACAACTTACAAAAGGTAAAGAAATGAGAAGGTAAGGATCTTGAGCACAAAATCTCACAAGATAGGGTGAATCTTAAATGGATAAGGTTGTATGAGTGTTAGAGAGGATTTTGGGTGGTTGAGAGAGGGTAGAGAGTGTTTAGAGTTGTAGAAAAAGAAGAAAATCTGAAAAAGGAAGCTTAAATACCAAGGCCCAACAATAAAAAAAGCCCACACGCGGAAATCAAGCTTGAGCTCGTACTGTTGGAGTGAGTGCACCAACCACTCGGCCGAGTGACTCACAATCAGGAGCTGGTCAACTGCCTAGAGGGTGCTCGGTCACTGTACTGTTGGAGTGAGTGTCCTCCACAATAGTGCGTTTACATACTAAATCTCGTACAAGGAATATCAGGGATTTATATTATATATATTTGTCAGCTGGTCAACGTTAATCGAATGATTGGCTAACTAGAGTTTGACATTACTGTCGTGTGACGGTGGTGATCAGGTGATCCCTTTAGGTCACACCTATAGGATGATGCCCAAATGTATAAACTAATTATTTATATGAGATATAGTATAATTAGTATCTTGTATATATAGACTTTTAAGTCGTGTGAATATATTATTTGATGACGAGTTACGAACTCGGGCCAAGGTGATTTATTATTTAATTATACGATAATTAATTAATAAATATTGATTAGAATTTATTAATTAAGAGTTAATTAGTTAATTTTATACGTTGTGTGTGATGTTTTGAGGTGGAGGTAGTTAGCTATTTAAGTTTACAAGAGGTTGTAAAATTAGCTAATAAAGGTTCCATTGACATATTTTATATTGATAAAATAGTTTAAAGATTACTTAATAGTTTTTTTTGGTGAAATGTAAGTATTCTCATTAAGCTCAAACCAAGGATACAATATTCATCATAACTTAGAGTATGCCTACATTACAAGACTCATGATCCAATCTTTATCACTAGATACTTTGACTCTACCTAACTGACTCAGAAGTTTGATTTTCATCAGCTTTTGACATTGGGAGAACAGTACAATAGGTCTCTAAATCACTCCATCTAATCTTGCTGAATTACGATGCTGCCATACTGCATAATGAACAGTCATAAAGACTGCTAGACAAACGTTCCTCTGCACCTGTGGCCAATTCCTCCTACCTAGCCAGATAAGACCATTTCCCTGTGGTACTGATATCCTCAACCAGACACATATGTAAGTCATTACCTCAGTGACATACTGACAATGCTGAAAAAGATGGTTAACTGTTTCTGTACCAGCCTGGCAAATGCAACATAAGTCATCAGAACTGACCCCAATCCTGATCAGTTTCTCTTTAGTATTCAGAGCATTCCTAAGAATAAGCCAGTTTAGAAAGCAATGCTTAGGGAGTGCACTACTATTCCAAACTAGCTTAAACCAACCAACCTTTGTTTCCTTATGTCGAATCCATTCATACCCTGACGTAACAGAGTACCCCTTCTGATCAGCAAGCCACTTACCAGCAGAATACCCAGTGAGAAAAGTGTCCCTGGATTGCCTTCCAATTTCCACTCATGTGGGTTTTAGGAATATGAGAAGACCAGGAGCTACTTTTCAGGTAAATCTGGTGCACCCATTTCACCCATAAACTATCAGGCTTGCTATAAATCCACCATACCAATTTCCCAAAAGTGGCCATATTCCGGTGAAATCCATTTCTAATACCCAGACCACCCTCAGCCTTTGGGGTACAAACATGGTCCCATCCAACCAGAGGTACCCTCATATAAGAACTAGTGTCATCCCATAAATAATTGCGACATATATTATCAATTTTCTTCAACACCCCTTTAGGAATCAGAAAAATATTAGCCCAATAAGTAAAAAGAGAAGTAAGGACAGATTTAACCAAAGTGAGCCTGCCAGCATAGGAAATCTTCCTGGCACCAAACATTTTGATTCTCTCAATAATTTTTTCCACAAGGATCTGACATTCCTTTTTCCCTAGCTTTCCAGCAGCAATTGGAACACCAAGGTATCTGAAGGGTATTTGTCCCTCAACACATCCAGAGCTAGCAATGATTTGTTTTTAAAGAATGATGTGAACCCCATTGAAATATATATTTGACTTAGCTTTATTCATCTCCAAACCAGAAGCAGCAGAAAAAGTAGCAAAAGATCTTAAGAGTAGCATCACTGACTATTTATCCCCCCTTGAAAAAAGAGGAGATCATCTGCAAACATCAAGTGATTCAACTTAAGTCTCCCACAAAGGGAATGATATTTAAAAGGCAACACCTCAGTTGTAAATTGAAGGATCCTTGAGAGATACTCCATAACAATGGTGAATAACAAAGGGGATAAAGGATCTCCCTGCCTGAGACCTTCCTTCCCTTTAAAATGGCTAAAAGTGTCACCATTCAGCACCAAGGAATAAGAAGCAGTTGAGACACACTCCATAATAAGCTTCTTGAAATGAGCAGGAAAGAGGAGAGCATCTAACGTCCGACTCAGAAATTGCCAATTAACTGAATCATAAGCTTTTTTAAGATCTACCTTAATTAAGCACCTTGGAGATACAACAGATCTATTATACAACCTGATAATATCCTGGCAAACAAGGATATTCTCGATGATATTCCTTCCTTTCACAAATCCCCCTTGAGTTGGACTAATTATATGAGGGAGAACCTTTGCCAATCTGGAACACAAAAGCTTGGAGATCATTTTATAGATTACATTGCAGCGCGAGATTGGCCTAAACTGAGCAATATTTTGGGGTAGGTCAACTTTAGGCACCAATGTAACCAAAGTATGATTCATCTGTCTAAGTAACCTACCATTTATTAAAAAAATCTTTTACCACAGCACACACTTCCTCTCCAATCACCCCTCAGGCATCTTTATAAAATGCACTAGAATACCCATCAGGCCCAGGTGCTTTATGGACAGAGATTTGAAAAACAGCCACTATAATCTCAGCATTTGTGACAGGAAGACCTAACAACACCCAGTGATCCTCAGTGCAGACAGGACCTCTCTAGACAACCTGTGCATTCACACTCTTCTTGCTTTAGTCTCCTCAGTAAGTCTTGGTAGAAGGACAAGAAAGCCTGTTGGATTTGGTCAGGTACATTAAGCCAAATTCCCTGCTCAGTAGCAATCCTGAGAACTTTATTCCTAGCTTGTATGTTCTTCATGTAACTGTGGGAAGTCTTTGAGTTACTATCCCCATCACATATCCAAGTAGCATTAGATTTCTGTAAAAGAAAACTTTCACAAGCCCTCTGAAGTTCCTGATAATCCTTGGCAGCAGTGATTTCCAACCCAATCAAATTAGAATTAGTTGGGTCAGATCTTAACTGAATTTGAATATGCTCCAAATGTTTCCAAACTCTCATAGTATTATTCTCCACATCTACAAACATCTCTCTATTCAGCAGTTTCAGAGGTTGTTTTAGAAGCTTTAGCTTTCTTACAAATTGAAACATAGGAGTACCCTGAATACTAGTTCCCAATATCTGAGTAATATATGGTAGAAATAGATCAGTCTCACTCCACATATTAAAGTACTTAAAGCTCCCCTTCTTGCGCCCCATATCATTTGTTTTCTGAATAAGACAAGGATTATAGTTGAGTAGTCAGTAGTGGTTAATTCGTATTAATAAGTGTTAAATAATCAAAGTAATATTTAATTATATAAGATAATTAAATATAAGACTTATAAGCATTTGTGAGACAAATGTCGGAAATCGAAATGGACCCGATTGAGTCCATATGGACCGATATTTAATGAGGAAATATGACCAACACTTGTCAATATTGTTGACTAAGAACACATGGTATGTTCCCATCAATTGTTTACATTTCTTCACCTATATATACCCCCTCACATATCACATGCAAAATGATGATAAAAATTTAAGACAAAAATCCATCTTATTTGTATACCTTGGCCGACCTTTTTAAGTAGAAAAGGGGTCTTGTTTTTCTTCATCTTCCTCATAAACATTTGATCAAATTGTTGATCATCATCATAAAAATTCAAACAAATAATAATATACATCAAATATTATTAGAGTAATAATATTTGTAGTAATTATTTACAAGTTTATACTTCTATTATCTAGTTAGTAATAATAGTATATTTTGGGCTAGTCGTGGGTGCAACCAAGAGGAGATTTCCTACTATGAAAATTTGGAGATGGAGGATCATCCATGATATTTTTAGCTCAAGAACAACACAAGATCTTTTCGTCTTTTCAGGCGATCTTTTCTGCATGCATGTAACTAGATCTTTTAAGACTAAAATTAAAGTAATTTTTGTCATTAATTAGAAGAGTCTAATTAGGGGTCTAGCACCTTCAAGTGGTATCAGAGCTCAGTCGTTGCATGCATGTAGATTTTCGACCATTTTATCAAGTTATAAGATGACTTAATAAAATCGTAATTTTGGTGTATAAATATGTTTGGCATGAAAATTAGGGTTGCATGTATACATTCTGACCTAAAAATGGTTTTTGTCAAATTTGGTTAATTATGGAATTTTATTGCTAATTAATAGATTTTTCCGTCTTAAGACCGTCTTAATATGCATAAAATTCGTTAATAGTTAATAACTAAAAACATTTGCATCTTAATTCTGACCATAAAATTTTAATATATTCTCACATGCATGTATGACTTAGAGTAAGTAAAAATTACAAAATTAATTTGATTAATTTTGCATGATTATTGATTTTTAATAGTTAAATATCAGTAAAATGTGATTATATTGGTTATATATTGTTAAAATATAATTTTTGGTATGAAAAATTTATCTAAGGTTACTTTCATGTAGTATACATTGTACGTAAACTTAGAAAATTAATTTGATTAATTTTTGCATGTTTATTGGTTTTTATGCGATAAAATCGATAATATGTAACCATAATTTTCTCAAAACTTAATCGAATTTTTTTGGTAACACTTTTTATATTTCAGGTTCTGGAAAATGTTCCAGAATATTAAAAATTTTGATTTGGTATTTTTTCGAATTTTTATATTTAATTTTTAATTATATCGTAAAAGTTGCAAAAATCGTGTTTAAAATTGTGTATTTGATACAAAATAAGTTTTCGGACAAAAGTTTTGAAATTTTGAGGTCCTTGAAAGGTTCCAGTATAAACAAAAATTTTATTTTTAAAATTTTCATAATTTTATTATTTTATTTGGATTTATTTCATAAAAGTTATGATTAAATATGTTTTAATTAGCAATTTTTCTAAAAGGTTATGAAATCGTCAAGAAATTAGTGAAAAATAATTTTTTGAGTCTCAAAACAGGTTGGAAAGCCATCTTGTACTTAAATTTGATGTAATTACTAATTTGTGATTTTTAATGGTTAAAAATCGCTTAATTAACCAAAATTACGAGCTTAATATCAATATGATGGTTTATAGGACGATTTGGCATTTTAGGGCATGTTTAAATATGTTTTTATTCTGAAATATTTATAAATGAATGTCATTTAAATTTATGTAATTAATTAATGTAATTTGTCTAGTATGGCCTAGTTAGTTTAATTGGTATTTCCCGTAATGTAAGGGAATACCGATTTGGTTTTTAATTATTTGCGATCTCGTATCGCTGTTTTGTAATATTAATAAATTGTTTTTTATTTTTATTTTACTAATGTATAATAGGAATTGCTATGTAATTCATTTTTATACTTGTAACTATTTATTACGAATACCGGCGGGGTCCTAAAGACGGTGCCTTTCGGAAGAGTCTCAAAACAGGTTGTAAAGCCATCTTGTACTTAAATTTGATGTAATTACTAATTTGTGATTTTTAATGGTTAAAAATCGCTTAATTAACCAAAATTACGAGCTTAATATCAATATGATGGTTTATAGGACGATTTGGCATTTTAGGGCATGTTTAAATATATTTTTATTCTGAAATATTTATAAATGAATGTCATTTAAATTTATGTAATTAATTAATGTAATTTGTCTAGTATGGCCTAGTTAGTTTAATTGGTATTTCCCGTAATGTAAGGGAATACCGATTTGGTTTTTAATTATTTGCGATCTCGTATCATTTGTTTTGTAATATTAATAAATTGTTTTTTATTTTTATTTTACAAATGTATAATAGGAATTGCTATGTAATTCATTTTTATACTTGTAACTATTTATTACGAATACCGGCGGGGTCCTAAAGACGGTGCCTTTCGGAAAGGAGTTCCGATGAAGACCGGTGTTTCCAAAAGACCAAGCTAGATTGGAAGGCGTTCCAATGAAGTTCAAGGGACCAAGGAGTTGGTTTCCGAAGTAGTAATAGTTAATTAGATTAACAAGATTAAGAAGCCATACTAGGATTTGTTTTTACATTTTTATATGCATTCATGCCAAATCGCCATTACATGCATTTTATTTGTTTTAAGACTGTTGTCAATTAAAATTATCAAGAATTCGCCATTTTAGTTCACTTAAATGGATTTGATAATAAATTGACAAGATCTCTCACATTGTTTAAATATTGAGACTAGCCCTACCAATTAGTAACACCTATGAATCCCTTCTTCATTAGGGGGCAGGTACGGCTCACCGTGGTGTTCCCTTTTTACGTCGGTTAAGTAGGGTGATAAATGTTATTACACGTAAAAGTTGGTTGGACTCAACGGAATTGCAAGATTGGTATGTCTGGCGTCCCTGGGCCCGGTTTTGTGTTCTAAATGTATAATCAGTCAAAGGGTTGACTCACCGAATTTATTTAGATCTCGTATGTCTAGCGTCACCGGGCCGAGGTTTATTTAGAGACGGATCTCGGGATCATTTATATAATTTAGGTGAGAGATCATTATATAAATGCATATTTAACTTGATAAAATTGTTTTTCAAGTATTTATTTACGATGAATGTTAAATTTCCCAATACTCCGTTTTATATCGCGCAATGGCTAGTATTCAATTTGCTCCTCAATCTATAGAATCAATAATCCGTTATGCATGAAAATAGTTTTCTAAGTGTATACGGTAACTTAATTTTTCGATTATTCAATTTTTCTCCGTTTTGCCACTATAGCTAATAATGACAAAAATTTGCAATTCTTTTGATCCTCATATTGTTCGTTGTAAGGGTCTCTTGTGAAGAGTATAAACGGGATATTTGCTTAATCAAAAGTGTTGATTTTGCAATATCATTTTATTTACAACAACGATGCTACAATCTTATTGCTCATGAGATAAATGCTTACATATACTTAAATTGTTTGAGTACGTAAAAATGTTGGAACGAATTGGTAATATGATTTGTTTGAAATCATGATTAACCAATTACCACATTCACTTCATAAAGTTTCTTAGAAGTGAGTGGGAGCTCTAAAAGGGATGTGTATATCTTAATAGTTAAGATTAGGACGAGATTCAAGAAGGAATTTGGTTTGGTTAAAGAATTGGCTCAAGGCAAAGGTTAATGCTAAGCTATTGTGAATAGCAACACCAAACCTTCGTGCGATGCCAATCCAGACCAAACTTGTTGCTATTTTAAATATGTATGACATTAGTAGAGATAATACCCCTAGCTGGAGAATAAGAAAGTGGGTGTGTGACACCTAAAAGGTTCCTTCTTATCTAGATATCTATATGATTGACATTAGTTATACTTGTACCACTTCATCAATATTTTATATCGATAGTGGTTATCATAATTATATTTGGTACATGGGATGATAATCGTGTGACGGTTAGCCTTAAACTAATGTCAACCTTTACATAGGAAATGGAACTAGAGTAGTTGTCTTTTCATTATGAGACATATAAATGTTATTATGTACTTAATCTAGTTTAGGGTTTAGAATTGTGCTTTAATAAAAGTTTTATGTAAGACACATAGAGTTTCACTCTTATGATATAAACAAATGTTGTGCCCTAATTTGCCATGATTTGATCTATGGCTATACCAATCCAAGCATTAGTTATTCTTGATCTAAACTAGATAAATTTATATATCATATAGAATATAAAAGGTTCAAATTATTTTGGTGACCCCGATTAAATCTTAGTTCTGGATTGAAAACGCATTCATAGACTAGTGTTACCTAGTTCTCCATGAATCATTTGATTATGAATCTTATGATATATGCGAATCTTGTATTCAAAGCAAGATGACACGTGCTTTTTTGTTAAAAAGGAGATCGAGCATGTGAGTTATTGATCCTAATCACATGTGGATGTGTGTATGGTCGAATAACAATCTCAACCAGAGTAGGTTATAATTACTTCTTTTCTTTTATCATCGATTTAGGTGGATACTGGTATACCTACTAAACGAGATATAAAGAGAAATATTTGATGAGTTCAAAGAATTTTTAAAGTAAATGCCATAACCAATAAGGTTATAAGATCAAAGTTTCATGATCCGATCGTGGAAAGAAATAACTAAGTAATGACTTTTGTTTTTCCACCAAAAGAAGTATGCTATAGTATCACAAGTTAACTTTCCCTAACATACATTATTTGATAAGGTGTGGTTGGAAGGAGATATCGAACCTGTACGATATGGTTTGATCTTTGTCAAGTTTTTATTGAGCAACTTGATTTTTCAATTGGGGTCTTTCTATTTTGTCTGCTAATTTCTTTTTTCCACTAAATCAAAGTACCATTTAAACAATCGCATTTACTCCGTATTAGATATGGAGAGGTAGAGTACCTAATTTGTAAGTTTTCCAAAAGAAATCATGTGTCATTTAACCTACATAATCATGAGAACAAAGTATTTTTGGCTCATGATGCTGTCTTTAAAGAAAAGAGGTTTATTTCTAAAATACAGAGTGGGAGAAAATGTTGAAGAGGATGTAGAAGAGCCACAAACTGAGCATATAATGCAGGAAAAATGTTTCCTCCTGATTAGATTAAGTGTTTGTTTCTTTGGAATCTACGAGGTCAGGTTAAATTCATCACTCATCAGGGGTGATGATATAGTATTACTTTTAGAAAGTGACGAAACCTGTAACTTACAAAAGAATTGTTTCTTGTTTCAACCCTATGCAATGGCCTGAAGCCATCTTGATCCGAAATGGACTACAAGTGTAATTTCAGTAAATGACCTGGTATATTTACATGAAGAATTTAGACCTCTTCAGTGTAATTGACTTGGATAAAACATAAAGATGGTTTTAAAGCTTGATTGGTAACAAAGGGTTTACATCAGTTGGAATGCTTCGATGAACTCGGATTATACTGGCAATTGTTGCATTTCATAATTGTATGATTTGACAGAAGGATAACAAAACCATCTTCTTGAATTAGATTCTAGAAGAAGAAGTGTATTTGACACGTCTTGTGGGTTTTGTAGATCCTTACAATCATAAGATTGTAGCTAACTTAAGAAGAATTTTTGAGAGAGCATCATGGAGTTGGAATGTGTGTTTGATCATGTTATAAAACATTTCTCGAGATATTGAGGAATTATGTTTATACATGAAGTTTAGTTGGAGTATGGTGGTCTTATGAGTCTTTGATGTTGTTGACATATTAATTATTTGGAATGATGAAAATACTTAGGAGAATATTAATACATCTTAAGTATCCGGATTTATAAAGATAAATCAAGGAGGGATATAGGCGTTTTATCGGGAGCTTTATATAGATGAGATTCTTGACTGGTTCAAACAAGTTGAACTCATTAGAATTGATTCCAATTGCTTCCGCTGCGCGATCAATTTAATACGCTATTATGTATTATTGTCATAACAATTCATATGCTTTGAGTATTACGAGTTGTTATTAATCAAAGTTAAGTGAAGGTCACTTAATAGCTAGATCGATTATCCTTTAGTACTTTAGAAGAACTAAGGATGTGAAGTTAAACGTTTTAAATTTATTTGATTTGTGTAAGGAGTTACACGAATGCTAGTTGAAGTTTGTGTAAACAGTTACACATATACCATCGTATTGGCTATGAGGAGTGATCTGCTGGAAGAGTTCCAGGCAGTTATACATTGCGGATTTTACAAGAGAAATTGAGTACATTGTAACATTTGATGTTGGAAAAAGGAAGTGGCTTGGATTCGGCAGTATTGCAGGGACTAGAATTAGTTCCTGCAGTCGCATATCCTATCCTAACACACTGTGATGACAGTGGGAGCTATTTTTGAGGCAAGGGTGTCTGAGTCTAGAGTTAAGTCTAGATATGTACTCAATTTTGTTACCTGTAATATAAGTAATATGGAACAAAGGAAAATAGAAATTTGTTGGTTTAATCAGATGAGGTGTCATTGATTTTAAACCAGGCCTTGTTGAAGGGTAAACATAATAGTCATGTCGTTTCAATGTGGTTGAAACATTGTAATTCAATTGCTGTAGATTATACAATGTGTAATAATCTAATAGTGTATAAATTTTACATATATGATAATCGCACTTATCGTTTGAGCTTTTCTTAACTCTTATATATTCAGTACTCACTGGATATTATTATAATACTTTGTTAAATCTGAAAAGGTTATGAGACAACGTTGAACCTTTCAAGTGAACTGGATTAACATTGTATTTTGTCTCTAGTTTCTTAATGAGGTGACGTCTCGGAGTGACTAGATTGTAAGTCGATTGATGGTGTGTTCAACCACCATAGGTCATAGAGACGACTAGTCGATTACATAGGCAGATTGTAGAGACATTTTGTCGGACAGTGACCATTTATAGAATCTTCATGGTGTCTGGTCGTGGCAAGGATTTCTATTTATTCCTTCGAGTCATTTCTTTAGACTGGCGACTATTTGTCTAAGTTGGTACAGTTTTCCGGTGGCTTTGGTTTTGCTCTAGGTCGCACCGTAAAAGGGGCCCAATGGGCATCAACTGGGTTATTGTGATCTGTATCGAACGAAGAAAATAGGTCAACAGGATTGTCCACCCATGTCACTTTATATCTCAAGGCCACTCGAGGAGAGGTGGCTGGAAATGCGTGGCCACGCTCGGATGAGATCTATAGTAGATTATCTGGTCAGACAGTCATTCTCCTGATTGAGAAAACCATTTTATGATATGATCACGTTCAAGAACGACCTGAAAGATATCTTGCATTAAGTAAGTGTCCTCCACAATAGTGCGTTTACATAATAAATCTCGTACAAGGAATATCAGGGATTTATATTATATATATTTGTCAGCTGGTCAACGTTAATCAGTAATGATTGACTGACTAGAGTTTCACATTACTATCGTGTGACGACGGTGATCAGCTGATCCCTTTAGGTGACACCTATAAGATGATGCCCAAATGGATAAACTAATTATTTATATGAGATATAGTATAATTAGTATCTTGTATATATAGACTTTTATGTCGTGTGAATATATTATTTGATGACGAGTTACGAACTCAGGCCAAGGGGATTTATTATTTAATTATACGATAATTAATTAATAAATATTGATTAGAATTATTAATTAAGAGTTAATTAATTAATTAATTTTATACGTTGTGTATGTATGTTTTGAGGTGGAGGTAATTAGCTATTTAAGTTTACAGGAGGTTGTAAAATTAGCTAATAAGGGTTCCATTGACACATTTTATAGTGATAAAATGGTTTAATGATTACTTAATAGTTGCATAGTCATTAGTGGTTAATTTGTATTAATAAGTGTTAAATAATCAAATTAATATTTAATTATATAAAATAATTAAATATAAGACTTATAAGCATTTGTGGGACAAATGTCGGAAATCGAAATGGACCCGATTGAGTCCATATGGACCGATATTTAGTGAGGAAATATGACCAACACTTGTCAATATTGTTGACTAAGAACTCATGGTATGTTTCAATTGTTTACATTTCTTCACTTATATATACTGTAGGATTTTTTATTTTTTTTATATAAAATCTCAGCTTTTCATTGATAAACAGCATAAACACATACAATTTGGAGCAATTTTTGTGCTAAAGTTTACATCAAATGCACCTTAGATAACCAAAGTCTATCCTTGGGTAGAATAGACTTGTTACAACATATGTGAATTCTATTACGAAGTGAAGTATTAATCTGCCTAGCCACCATGGACAGACAAAGCAGTCTATGGTGAATCAAAGCTTCATTCCTTTTCAGCCACACAGAGTACCAGACTGCAAGAATAGCAGCAGTGGTCACAGTCTTCCTCAGTCTACTCCATCTCCTCCTCTTTACCTGCTGTAGGACATTTGCAGAGCTTAAATAAGCCCCTAACGCATTAGTAACTAACTGCATCACCTGCTTAGTGTAGACACAATCCTAAAGCACATGGGTGTGACTCTCAATAGCCATAGCACATAAGCAGCACAGGTTGTCAGATACCACATTATATTCATATAGTCTGTCCTTCATCCTCAATGCCTGATGTGAAAATAACCAGGCAATGAAGGAATGTTTAGGAGCAGCTATAGAACACCAGACAGGCTTATACCAAATGACTTCCTCATTCTTTTCTCTTAACCAATTGTAGCAACCCTTAACAATATAGATTCCATCATTCCTATCAGTCAAATAACCTCGCTTTATAATATCCCTCACCTGACATACTTTCTTCCAATGCCAGCTGACTGCAGAAGAAGGAATGTAGTCAAGCCAAGGATTATCTTTTATATAAACGTGATGAACCCTATACTGTAGGATTCATTAATCTCTTATTAGACACTTCTAATAACTATGTTGATTTAGTTTAGTCATAAACTAATTAGATCTTATGCATGCATAACATTTAAAGTACAAAGTAAGAAGAAAATCTATCAACTTACAAAAGGTGCCGAAATGGATATACTAATTGGACTCCTTCCTAATTAGTCTTCTTTAAGAAAATCCAAGTGCTCCAAGAAAACCCTTAGATCCAATAATAGGATCTACTCCTCAAGGATTTGTACCAAGGTAATCACTCTTAATACATATACTAATTTTGATACTAGAAATTAGTATATGTCCCTTTAAAATGACTAATATAATTGTATTACTACTACTAGTAATGGGATGATAATATTAGTAATTTTAGAACAAATTCTATGCATAAAAACCCAATTTTATGAGAGAGAGGAAGAGAGATTTTTTGCATGAGAAAAATAAGAATGAAAAACAAAACTACACTCCTTGAGTGTATATGGGGGCACCCGGTTTTTCCCTCATAGGGGAAGGGAATTTTTGTCTTCTCAAACCCCTTTTTGCCTTATCAAAGTATAAGGTAGGGTGTTGTTCTTGTTTTATGCAAAAGGCACATCATTATGTCCTTAAGCATGCTAATAAAATAATTGACAGAACAACACCAACCATCACACCCTTTGGACCGGTTTTTCCATATTAGGAGACCTCTATTTTAACTTTGTCAATTGTAAAATGTAATTTGGTAGGTCATGTAACATGTTACATATCCTAATTAATTTTAATGCATATTTAACTAATTAAATATCAATTTTCAATAAATGAATTACATTTAACAAATTGATTAGTAATTATTGATTACAAGTACTTAAAATGGGTCATGTTAACTTAATCTACAACATTTTGTAATTACAATTAACCATTTATTCTTATCTCAAATTGTTTCGTAAACAACAATCAATTTACTAATATAATTATTAAATTACTAAATTAAATCTTATTTAATCACATTACAATAAGATATAAAACTCTCTCTTATAAATAAAATTTGTTCAATTTAAGGAATTAATTAACTTGTATCAACATACAATTAGTTAATTAATCAATTAAGAGTGTTACCCTAGAGGTATGACCTTAAGGGATCAACTGATCACCACCATCATACGACAGTAATGTCAAACTCTAGTCAGCCAACCATTACCGATTAATGTGGATCAGTTGACAATAAAATATTACTTTCACTCATGTATTCCTATTATGATATTTAAACATGTGATCGCATTATTGTCGAGGACACATACTCCAACAATCTCCCACTTGTCCGCAACAAGTGTGCGTCACCAATTCTCTTATCCTATTACTATGTTCCCACTCAATGCAAGGTGTCTTGCAGGTCGTACTTGTATTTGATCATATCATGAGTGGTTTCCTCGATCTGGAGAATAACTGTCTGACCGAAATTATCTACCGTCGATACCTTCCGAGTGTGGCCACGCATTTCCAGTTCATTGCTCCTCAAGTGGCCTTGAGATATAAGATAACCCTGACTAGGGATGGACAATTCCTATTGCACTCTTCCCTTCGAATAGCCACAACTCATCATGACCCAAAACATGCCCATTTGACCCCAATTACGAAGATCGTAGAACATAAATCAAAGTCACTCTGAAACTGCGCCATCTTAGGCGAACGGTCTTTAGTCAAAGAATTGACTCATAAGAATACTATAGTAGCTCTCGCCACGACCAGGCTATAAAAGTTTCCAGAACTCTATAAGCGGTTATTAGCCCGATAGAGTGTCCCATACAGTCTGCCTATGCGATCAACTAGTCATCTCTCATGGCTCTATGGCACTTGAACTTGCCATCAATCGCATCACACTCCAGTCACTTCGAGATGTCACCTCATATAAGCAACTAGGGGCGAATACTATGTCAATCCAGTTCACTTTAATGAGGTTCAATATTGTCCCAAAAACCCATTTGTATGTAACAAAGTAATAAAAGAGTTTTTAATAAAACTCAAACGATGAATGCATTATCACATATGTAAAATTGATACCATATCAATTACTACATAATCTATAATCCATACTCAATATTGAATACAACTATACATCTCAACTCAATTGAAATGGCATGACTTATCATGTTTAGCCTATGAAAAGGCCTTGGTTAGAAAGTTTTAGCAGCACTTTGCACTTTCTCTAACCTTATACCATTTCCCTTTGTATAATCTTTATTATAACAACCTTTTGAGTACATGTCCAGATCCAATCTAGAGATAGGTTCCTTAGCCTTGGAATCAGTCCCACTGTCCTCACAGTGTGTAGGGATAGGACCTTCGGTTGTTGGAACGAACTACCATGGTTCCTCCAATTCATAAAACCGAATCCTAATAACATCCCTTCCTACTTGCATTTTTCATAATTGCAAGTGTACTCAATTTTCGTTGTAAATCTCTCATTGTTCTACTGCCTAGAGCGTATCTAGCAGATATCCTCCTTAAATAATATAGCCAAGATGGTTCTCTAACCATCCTAGTGTGTTCAGAATATGGTTATCGTGTAACTCCTTGCACATAAATCCATATCAATTCTAATCACTTAGCTTCATTTCTTTAGTGCTCCAAGAGAACTAACCAATGAACTATATGGCTATATAGAGACTTCTCTCAAAAATTCGATTTGTAACATCTCGTCATACTCCAAGTATACGAGGTATAATAATGGTGATACATCTAAGCGTAATGAATTATTCCCGCAGCGGAAGCAAGTGGATTCAATTTATAAAAGTCCAATACCTTTGAACATGACAAGACTCTTATCAATATAAGAATATTCATTTAACACTAATATCCACTCAGAACTATCCTTATAGGTCTGGATCCCTTAGAGATGTATTATTCTTCTCCGAAGTCTTCTATCATTCACAATGATCAATATGTCCCTTACATATAAGACTAATACCACCACATTACTCCCACTAAACTCCATGTATAAACAGAACTACTCGACAATTCGAGAAATGTTTATCACATGATCAAAACATACAATTCAACTCTTGATATCTACTTAAGACTTCCTCTCAAGTTCTCATCCTACTTTAGGATAGTTGCGATTTACAAAACTCATGTAAGATGATTTTAAAATCAAATTATATCA
The DNA here is from genome assembly GCF_048544455.1 of Silene latifolia. Classification (NCBI taxonomy): domain Eukaryota; kingdom Viridiplantae; phylum Streptophyta; class Magnoliopsida; order Caryophyllales; family Caryophyllaceae; genus Silene; species Silene latifolia. Next base: position 27,496,362 of record NC_133537.1, on the reverse strand, counting down.
AATCGTATCCGACTACAATCGAGCATTGTTGTTAAATGCAAAACCCTTTGCCACCAACCAACCAAGCTTAAATAAACATTTTCATGTTTATGCTTGCTTCGGACTTTTGCGGAGTTGAAACTAGATAAAACATCATAATAAGTTACAGGTTTGTTATTTTCTAAAATAACATGACACCTGTCCGCTTAGATTTCGAAGAAATAATTACTGATTTGGACTAAGAAGGAACGTCTTCCTACGTCTTATTCTCAGTTTGTGGCTCTTGAACATTTTCTCCACTCTGTCTATAAGAAATAATCCTCTTTTCTCTAATAGACAGCATCACGAGCCATAAACCCTTTGTTCTCGTGATCATGTAGGAAGAGTGACCACATGTTCACTATTGAAAAAGCTGCAATTTAGGTACCATGCCTAACCATATCTCATATGAAATGTAGATAATTGCTTTAATTATGTTTTGTTTTAGTGGAATAAGTAAATACTAGACAAATTGTAATAGAAACTACTTCCAACTTTATAGTAAAGTTTCAATCATATCGTATAGGATTTCTTTGTCACTTTTTAATATTATGATGGTGAACTTGTGATAACATATCACACTCCTATTGGTGCATATAAAAGTCTTCACTTTATTGTTCTCTATATTAACAAAGTACTAATACTTTGGTCATAATCTCTAGGTTTTGATACTTTTAAACATTCATTGAACTTATTCAAAGAATTTCTCTTCTTACCTCATTAAGCGGATACCAAGTATCTACCTAGTTCGTTGGTAAAAGAGATGAAGAAGTAATAACCCTTTCTGATTGAATTGTATTCGATCACACACTTCTAAGTGTAAATAGAGCGAATATCTTGCTTTATTCATAATTCTTTTCTAGAAAGAAGTCATGAATTAATCTTGCTTTGAATACAAGATTCGTACACATACCAAGAGATTCCCAATCAGATGGTTTGGGACACTAGTCAAAACTAGTCTTCTAAATGCAATTTCAATCGAGAATTGAAAAATAATTGGGGTCACCAATTTGAGTCTTATACAATGAATACATTATAACACTTATATGTCTATGGATGAAATGGTAACTACCCTAGTTCCATTCATGTAAATCTCTGACTTTATTCTTGCTAGTCGTTGTACGATTATTCAATGTTAGAATTCTAAGGATTTAAAAAACCCTCGGATTGTGTTATAAACACATCATCTTCTAAATACCCATTTAGAAAGGTGGTTTTTGACATCTTTTGCCATATTTCATAATCATGAAATGTGGGATTTTCTAACATTGTTCACAAAGTTGTATCAAATACTCATGATGTGATAATTCGCAAGAAGGCTATGTCAATGTCTTATATATTCAAGAAGGAATATGTTGATGTCACACGACCAACTTCCTAGATCTTTACTTATTAGGGCTTTGTCTCTATTTTAGTGTCTAACACCTTCTCTTTCGGGCCTAGTTCTATCCTTGACAATTAAGAGAGGTACTTGCTTCTTATTGCTCCCACTCACTTCAAGAATTTCTACTTGATGAAGACTTATCTTCATATAAATTCCTAGTTAATCCTTCACAAGGATGAACTTTATAGTGGAATTTGGTCAATCAAAATTTCTCACAAATTAATTTACCAATTTTTCATTGTCATGTGCTTAACAACTTAAGTGTTTTGATGACAAGTGTTTAGTTTGAGCAATAAGACTTTTGAACCGTGGATGCATAGAAGATATTATCAAAACATATTTTGATCAAGTACTACTTCTATTCATATTCTTCACAAGAGAATATAGGTATGTAAGGAATTTTAAGATGTTAATCTTATAGTTGCATAGGACGATTCCTATCGAGTTCTATGGAATAGAACGATTCCTATGGATCTAGTCCACAACCTATGATACGGTTCTTTTTAGAAAGAGATTCTATGTCGTTAGTAATAGTGGTTTAATGGAGATTCGTGTTACAGTCGAATTGATATCATATATGTGTAGGAACGATAATAAAGAACAACATAAAACAACGAAATAGTGGGAATAAAAACAAACATTCATCGTTATATTTAAAACATTTAAGCATGTTTTGCATTTATATAGTGACCTCTACCCAACTATTATAAATGATCCCGAGATCCAAATTCATATCAACTCGGGCACGGTGAGCCGATTCATCTCTAATCAATATAACTCGGTGGATTAACTCTTTAATTGATTCTACTTCTAGAACTCTCGGTCGAAAAAATGACTTTAATATTTATCTTTAGTCCGGAACACATGTGACTACGGTCACGAATACTTCCGTTGAGCTCAATCCAAACTTCGATGTAGGAACAATTTACCACCCACTTACCCAACGTAACAAGTTTAGCACCCCGGTGAGCCGAGCCTACTTACTTATGAAATTGGGGCTCATGGTTCTACTATTTGGTAAGGCTAATTCTCAATTATTATTTAGTGAGAGGTCTTGTCAATTTATTATGTATCTCGTTTTAAGTGAACTAAAGCGGTGAACTAACGATAATTATAATTGACACGGTCGATGACTCGATAAAATATGATATGCATGTGTAGTTATGGCGATTTGGCTATGCATGCAAACATATAAAACAAATGCAAAGCAAAAACAATAAAATCCTAGTATGACCTTCCTAAAATAGTAAATCTAATAAACTATTTTACAAATTCGGAAACCAACTCCTTTGGTCATTTGAACTTCATTTGGCACGCACTCCAAGGCAACATCACCTTTGTCGGAACGCCTTCTTGAATGGCACTGTCTTCAAGGAACTCCGGGATAAATAAATTACATAGTTTTTTCTACTTTATACATTATAAAAAGGAAAAACTAAAATAAAATAAAAAGTGATACGAGATCACATTAATTACAACTGAATCGATATCCCCATTCATTTCGGGAAATACCAATTAAAAAACTAAGGCCATACTAAGTACAAATTACATAATTCAAAATTATATAAAATTAAAATATGACAATCATAATAAAAATGCAGCATTAATATATATATATATATATATATATATATATATATATATATATATATATATATATATATATATATATATATATATATATATATATATGAAACATGCCATGTGATGTGCCAAATCGCCGTATTTAAGCTAATATCGTATATTCGGTCCGGTTTTATGGATTATTGTGACTATTAACTTATTAAAATCACACAATATTACATAAATCAAATCTATGTCCAAGTTAATTACCCCAACCTTCTTAGGACTCAAAAATATAGTCTTCACTAATATTTGACAATACTTCAACTTGATATTTTATTATTGCTCTTTAAACACCATTATTCATAATAATAAAGAAATAATTCCCAAAAAGTCATAAAAATTCGAAAATTTCAAAATCATAATTTTTTATATTCTAGAAAATTCCCAACATTCCAAAATTTTAATAAAAATTGCCCTTAGGTTATTTTAATATATTTCACAAATAAATCGTATAAAACATAATTTTAACCCTTTTATTCCAAATTAAACATAAAATTATGCAATAAATAAAAATTAAAATTTTGAATATTCTAAACAAGTTTCTAAAACCTGGAAATGACTAATTTTTAAGTCCAAAAATCGAATTTACACTTATGGCTATTAAAGTTGCTATTTATTAATTTTTACAGTATAAAAATCAATAATCATCCAAATCAAACGAAATTTGACATGCAACTTTAGATCTGATGTTCATATCATATGTAAAACGTTGGGAAAATATTTCATACCATAAATGTTATTTTAGCTATTTTTGCCAAAATAGTCACTATTTATGTGATTTTTACATCTAAAAATCATAAATATCATGCAAAATAAATCCATTTTATATCAAAATTTACATACAGTGTGCAAATATTTCATGTGACAACATACTAAAATTTCATGGGCGGAAACGAAGTCTAACCATTTTTAACCAAATACCTCTATTTAATGCATTTTATCATGTAAAAATCATAAATCATGCAATATAAAACCATTTTATACGAAATTTTACATACAATGTGTAAAATATGCATGTGAAGTTGGTGTAAATATTTCAAGGTCAGAATCATAGTCTAACTAATTTTAGCATTTTAAGTGACATTTTATTCAATAAAATGTAATAAAAATACTAAAAATCATATTAAAGAGCAATAAAATACCATAAATCCTCAAACTGACCTAAAATCAATTTAGGACCAGAATATTATTCATGCACAAATTTCGTGGCCTTTATCATCATAAATCACAAAATACAAGTTTTATATGTTAACATCTTAACTCGTAAAAACAAAACCGATTATGCATGGAACAACTCTTGCTCTGATACCAATTGTAGGATTCATTAATCTCTTATTAGACACTTCTAATAACAATGTTGATTTAGTTTAGTCATAAACTAATTAGATCTTATGCATGCATAACATTTAAAGTAGAAAGTAAGAAGAAAATCAATCAACTTACAAAAGGTGCCGAAATGGATATATTAATTGGACTATTTCCTAATTAGTCTTCTTTAAGAAAATCCAAGTGCTCCAAGAAAACCCTTAGATCCAATAGTAGGATCTACTCCTCAAGGATTTGTACCAAGGTAATCACTCTTAATACATATACTAATTTTGATACTAGAAATTAGCATATGTCCCTTTAAAATTGACTAATATAATTGTATTACTACTACTAGTAATGGGATGATAATATTAGTAATTTTAGAACAAATTCTGTGCATAAAAACCCAATTTTATGAGAGAGAGGAAGATAGATTTTTTGCATGAGAAAAATAAGAATGAAAAAAAAAACGACACTCCTTGAGTGTATATGGGGGCACCGGTTTTTCCCTCATAGGGGAAGGAAATTTTTGTCTTCTCAAAACCCCTTTTTGCCTTATCAAAGTATAGGGTAGGGTGTTGTTCTTGTTTTATGCAAAAGGCACATCATTATGTCCTTAAGCATGCTAATAAAATAATTGACAAAACAACACCAACCATCACACTCTTTGGACCGGTTTTTCCATATTAGGAGACCTCCATTTTAACTTTGTCAATTGTAAAATGTAATTTGGTAGGTCATGTAACATGTTACATGTCCTAATTAATTTTAATGCATATTTAACTAATTAAATATCAATTTTCAATAAATGAATTACATTTATCAAATTGACTTGTAATTCTTGATTACAAGTACTTAAAATGGGTCATGTTAATTTAATCTACAACATTTTGTAATTACAATTAACCATTTATTCTTATCTCAAATTGTTTCGTAAACAACAATCAATTTTGTAATATAATTATTAAATTACTAAATTAAATCTTATTTAATCACATTACAATAAGATATAAAACTCTCTCTTATAAATAAAATTTGTTCAATTTAAGGAATTAATTAACTTGTATCAACATACAATTAATTAATTAAGAGTGTTATCCTAGACTCCTAGAGGTATGACCTTAAGGGATCAACTGATCACCACCATCATACGACAGTAATGTCAAACTCTAGTCAGTCAACCATTACCGATTAATGTGGATCAGTTGACAATTAAATATTACTTTCCCTCATATATTCTTATTATGAGATTTAAACATGTGATCGTATTATTGTCGAGGACACATACTCCAACATATACCCCCTCGCATATCACATGCAAAATGATGATAAATTTAAGACAAAAATCCATCTTATTTGTCTACCTTGGCCGGCCTTTTTAAGTAGAAAAGGGGTCTTGTTTTTCTTCATCTTCCTCATAAAACTTTGATCAAATTGTTGATCATCATCATAAAAATTCAAACAAATAATAATATACATCAAATATTATTAGAGTAATATTTGTAGTAATTATATACAAGTTTATAATACTATTATCTAGTTAGTAATAATAGTATATTTTGAGCTAGTCTTGGGTGCAACTAAGAGGAGATTTCCTACTATGGAAATTTGGAGATGGAGGATCATCCATGATATTTTTGGCTCAAGAACAACACAAGGAAGGAGTCCTTGTATTGTGCCCATATTTTGTTGAAAGTAAGGAATTTCTTACTTTCGTCTTTTCAAGCGATCTTTTCTGCATGCATGTAATTAGATCTTTTAAAACTAAAATTAAAATAATTTTTGTCATTAATTAAAATAGTCTAATTGGTCTAGCACCTTCATGTACTTGGTCGAGTATAGTGCTACTCGGCCGAGTACTCTACTGTACTCGGCCGAGTGCATAACTAAGAAAGTCAGGTGTATTATAGAACGCCTCCTACCTCACTTCATCTCATCTCAAAGTAATGTCTCAAAGAAAGATGGCTAATTTGTGATCTTCAAAGTAAAATGTATGTTGATGTGTTGTTAATTTATAGCTAATTTGTGGTGTTCAAAGTAACAGTGGCTAGTTTATGGTCTTAAAAAAGATGGCTAATGTATGCTTTACTTATAATTTGTTATATCACGATTATAAAAAGCGTGTTCAAAAACTTTACAGAATAATAATAATAATAATAATAATAATAATAATAATAATAATGGTACTAATAATAGTACTAATAATAATACTAATAATAATAATAATAATAATAATAATAATAATAATAATGGTGGTGGTGGTGGTGGTAAAAATGTTAATTAAATTAAGTTAATTTAAGTTAAGGTTCGTTCAGTTCAAAAAAGTTAAGATCCTATAACTCTATAAGTTCAGTTCAAAAAAGTTAAGCTCTTATAAGTTCAGTTAAACTCTTAAAGTTCAGTTCAGCTCCTATAAGTAGTTCAGTTCAATTCAGCTCATATATGAGCATGTACACTAAGCGAAAATGGAGAGCATCTATTGCGCTCTCCATTTACATCCTCTTTCATTGGAGAGAACCAATTCAATTTTCTTCTACAATAACAACTTTTTTTGTATATGCTCTCCATGTCAAATATTGGTCTTACTTTTTTAATATGTACATTAAAAGAATTTAAAAAATAAAATAAGCTTTCCTAACATTATCACCTTTATTGGCTCACTTTCAAATCAAGAGCTAGCTCTCCTTTGCTCTTCCCCAAGAGTACATTAAGAGTTCCTCTCCATTTTTTTTGGATGGAGAGCACCAAAAAATTGCAAGAGAGTACCTTATTGTGAGCGAAAAACATAGCATTTCGCTTTTCATTCTTGGGGACCATCTTGAAGAGCTCTTAAAAAGCACCTCCAAGAGCTTCCATTCTACATGTTCTAAGTTGAGTTCAATTCAGCAAAATTAAGCCTAAAAAAGAGGATCTAAGAGGATTATAGAGTAAAAATGGGGTGAAATAAGAGATGGGTGATGGGATATAGAAAAAGGAAAAGGGAATAATTGTATGAAAAAGGAAAAAGGAATAATTGTAAGAAAAAGGAAAACGTTTCCAGAAAAGTCCAATCCAAGAGTACGGGAAAGGTCGACTATTTGCCTCTTTTGTTATCCAAGCGACCAATGGCTTTTCTATCTTGTGTACCTCGTATTTAATTCTTTTTATACTCGTATTATGCTATTGTCTATTTCTAATCTTATACGCTCTTTCTTTGTAGGTGACGCTCGCCCTACTTTCTCTCACTATTTTAGTAGTTACTAGTCTTACTACTCCCTCCTATTCTAAATAACTCTCCCTATTTCATTTTTCGTCTATTTACAATACTCTCCTTATTTTCTTATTTGGCAAACTTTTATACTTATTTTAATCACCCATCTCACAACAATACCCACAATACTCATATTTTATCTTATTTTAATCATCTTACCCCACAACAATACTTATTTTAATCACGCAATACTTTCCCTCTCTCCAATCACCTACCCCACTACAATACTTTACCATATAATACTCCCCTCCTTTAAATCCCGTGCCCTCCATGAAAGGGGAGGGTTATTAAGAATAGGAGGGAGTATATACGTAGGTAGGCCTAGCAAACGGGTAATTCGATTCAGTTTTTGATTGAGAAATCAGTTCTGTTTAAATTAGTTTGAGTATTTGACTTTAGTTTTGGTTTCAGTTTGATTTCGATCAGGTTCATTTTGGCTAACCACTTGAATCGGTTTGTGTTATTTCGAGCTAAGTGCGGCTCGTGTCAATATTAGTTTAGTTTAATTTTGGGTCATAGAGTAATTTTCTTGAGTTAAAGCAAAACAAATTAGCTCAAATATACTTTATGCTATTCAATTTGAATACAATAATTTATAATACAACTCGCAAAAGTGGAGTCTAGTGATTAAAACTTGGGTGAAATTCTCAAGTGACCCAGGTTCAAGCCACCCCAAGAGCAAAATCTTGTTCATCATTCTTGGTTTGAGGTCATGCCTCATAGATTTCGAGTCTGTCACCCTTAGGTGACTTACCTTTGTATACGTGGTTTGCAAGCTAACACACAAACCCGAAGGTTTACCGAGTGCGCATCGAATGTAGCGATTGCGGGTTCCCTCGTCACAAAAAAAAAAATCATAATACAACTAATAAATAAAAAATTAATGTTTAGAAAATAAGTATTTATAATTCGGGTGTATCGGTTTGGATATATTAAAGTTCGGGTACCATTCATTTATTATTGAATTCGGTTCAGTCTCGGTTCGATTCAGATTGAGTTGTGTTTCGGGTACTATTCAGGTTACTCATATGGGTGTTCGATTGATAATTAATTCAGATATTTTCGATCGGTTTTTTGAATTCGGGTTTTTTTTCTAGGTCTATACGTAAGCAGACCTGCCAAAGCTAACCCAACTCGAGTGTCCCAACTTGATAAGGTTGATGGAAAACCCAGAATAACCTGAAATTGTCTAACACAAATGCGACCCAAAATCCAAATTGATCTGAATCTTTAATGACCTAATATTGACTCAACTCAAGGTGATCCGACTCAAAGCGACCCATTCTTAATTGACAAAACCGAAAATTACTAGTATTAGTCATATTAATATTATACACATCAAAATAAAAGGTTCTTTGTCTCAACCCTCCACAATAATAAATTTATTTTGTAAAATATCACTCCCTTCATTCCACTTTTACTATCCTACTTACTATTCTCGGAAGGATTTAATAAGTACGGTAAAATTACAAACTTACCCCTAGAACTAAAGATTATGAGGACAATGTCATTTTGATATAGGGAATGCTAATTAGTAAATTAGGGGCAATATTGGTAGTTTAGTCATTTACCCTGCTAAATTAAAAAAAAATGAAAATTAAATTGCAATAAATTTTAAAGAAATGAGGACAATAAAAGTGAAATGGAGAGAGTGTTTGTTATTTAAATTAATACTTTTTACTAATTTAAATTTTTAAACCATTGACCCAAAAATGATCCGACCCAAAATGACTCCACCCGAAAGTGACTCAACCAAAGTGACCGAACCCGAAATGTATGACAAATCCGAAATAATCCGACCCAATTTATATCGATTTGACCCAATTGCTCCATTTGCCACCTTTAGAAGTGAGTCAAGTGTCAAAAACGTCTGGTGGATAAGATGAAAATAATCCACAAAAAAATGAAAATATTATAATTGATAGATACATAAATCGTAGGCTTGAATTCTTCCCATATATATATATATATATATATATATATATATATATATATATATATATAATTCCTTTAACAACAAAAATAAAAACTCATAGTTATAAATCTCAAAATTAATTATACCAAAAAGTATCACGAGTTACCAAATTATCATTTGATTTTTTTTATAAGAATTTATAGTATTCTCACTACTTTTACATGTTCACATGAGTTAATGAAAGTTGTGTGATCGAACCTAAAAGAATACTCCCTTCATTTTTTAATATATGACGTTTCGCTTTTTCGAGTCGAGCATTTGACTTTAATATTTCCAAAAATATATTTGGTAAAAAATTATAAAAATTATACCATTAAATTCCTTATGAAAAACTCTTTCATATGAGTATACATATCACTATATTTAAGAATATAATTTGAGAGAGATATTGAAGAGAGAAATGTGTGTCTCGAAATGTGAGAAAATCATATATAGAAAAATAGAGGGAGTATTTTATAACTTCAAAGGAGTGTTTCTTTTTTCGTTCTCAAGGGGTTGACACTCACTACTCCGTACTATTTTACTAATCCTACCGTATTTAGGAGTGCCGTTTATTATGGTTAAATTTATAGCCTTCACCATAAATAGGACGTTTTTAATTCAAGTCTATTTTAAGTTGTTTGGAATCAAATTGGTTGAACATCGATTTTACATTCATATATGCTAGATCAGACAAATAGTCAAGCCGTATGCACAATTAAGAACTAAATGTAAGTCATACAAAGTAGTTGGATTACTATGAATGTCTATATTTTCCGCAAATGTATTACACTGATGGTACGTCACCAATTTGTAGTAAATCTAGTACGGACTATCCAATAGTTGTTCAAAAAAGACATTAACAACCTACTACATTAATTTATTGTAGGAAAATGATATTATTGTCACGGGGTGATTTTAAGTTGGGAACAACGTGTTCAAATATACTGTATATTGTGTTTATTGTATGTGAGAATGTAGTATCGAAATTCACTATCATTTAATGATGTCCTATTATTATAATTTGCTTTTTTAAATTTCGCAAATTATCATAGCCTTCAATCCAATTTAATGTACTCATTTGCTTGTTGAAAGTTAAACCGCTTATTCATTAAAAAAATATATAAAACCAACATATTTAGTTTTGTCACAAAATCATAAAGTTCGTTCCATATTTCAAGTGGAACCAAAGACTCAATAACTTTATTGTTTTTAATTTTTTTTAATTTTTGAGGGGATAACTCTATTATTTTGGATTATGGTGGAATAAATCAATATGGCTCACCAAAGTGTCCTTCGATAACAAACATAATTTTCATCTTGAATCATTCAAAAATAACGCCTCTTTGTGTTTCTGACACTAAGATAAAGCTGCGTACATCCGACTCACCTACCCCGCAATTCGCGAGAGTCATTGAGATACTAAGGTAATGTTGTTGTTGTTGTTGTTGTTGTTGTTGTTGTTGTTGTTGTTGTTGTTGTATGAAATCGTAAAATTATATTCTTCTTGAAAAATTTCTATGTATAAATGAAGAAAAATACGGTTAAAGTGTCGCATCGAGAACCACTCAAAAGTAAATGGGTACATTGGATTAGATTTCAGGGAGTATTATTTATAAGACTTGTAAAAGCCTCCATTGTATTTGTATATGTTGAGGTCTCTTCCCATTTGTGTGTTAAGACATTGACCCACATTGATATATTTAGAGTGACACTAGTTTATAAGTTAGTGATCTCCTACTCTTTCTATTATCAGTTGGTTTTAGGAATGTAATTCATTTGCTTATGGACTTATCTTGTGCATCTATACTTATAACAAGCATGTTAAAGAAGACTCAACAAGTGGTATCAGAGAACGATGGTTTTGTTTAGGCATGTTGACTTATCTTGTGCATCTACTTATAAAATTATACCACTCAACAAGTCACTACTACAAATGAGCACTTGGGCCACGGCTAAATTCGTGGCGCAAGTACTAAATTTCCGTGGCTAAATCATTTTGCCACGGAAATACCTTCCATGGCGCAAGTGGTTGTGGCAAAGGCATAGCCACGGGAAAAACAAGAACGTGGCTATTATTGAATTTTTGGCCACGGATTCTCTCGTGGCTAATAATTCCCGTGGCCAAAGAATTTTCTCGTGGCGAAAAAATAATTCCCGTGGCAAATAATATATATGAAAATTAAATAAATAAAACATAAAATAATTTATTTATTTTTCACAATGGGTATTTTATCATATACGGAACCGTGACAATCTAGGTAATTGTTTCGCTAGTTAATTTGATTCATTTGAACGTTATTTTGTTTCACGGGTCATGCATTTGTGAGCATCGGAGAGGCTTCCCAGGAGGTCACCCATCCCAACACTACTCTCACCTGAGCACGCTTAACCGTAGAGTTATTTTGATGTGCCACAGAAATTGAATGTTACCTTTGTTGATATAATTAGCACTTTGAATCCTTTTAAGTTTATTTTTTTCTTTCAAATCTTATCTTTAGTACTATTTAACTGCATAAATGTTACATGTTTTACAATTTTTGCGGGAAAAATATTATTTTGGCCGAAACAATTAAATTTTCGACATTAACCTCCTGATTAATGATTTTGACATCATTTTTTTTACCCAAGTCAGTAAACCATTTTCTCCAAAAAGTAAAATTAATTGTTTTTTCCTAACATTTTTTTATTCCTTTTTTTATCAACATACTTATTTTCATTTCTCATGTACTCATTTTTTCGTATATTTTTTTTCGCAAATTCTATTGTATAACCGTTGTACCTGCGATATGAAAAATGAGACCATTTTTTGGTAAAATAATGACCGCTTTTTATAATTAAAGGTCTTTTTTCCCCAAAGTGATCACTATTAACCAAAAAATAGTCACTTTTTTACCCAAAAACCACGAAAAAGATTATTGTACAAAAGAATCGCTTGTTTCCCTAAACTGATTTCTCTTTGTTATGATTTATCGTTTCTTTTCTTAAAATTTTCACATTATTTGCACATGTGACTTTAAATTATTATAATTTATATGTTTTCCGTGTGATGCGCTCATTTTCAATGAAAAAAAATTTCCCAATTTTTTTCTCAGCAGGTTAAATTTTTCGTAAATTTTTCACGGTACCCTCGAATTTTGACAGATTACATATGGTACCCTTTTTTTAAAGTTTTTACATATGGTACCCTTGTATTTACATTTTTCAGTCTTAGAATACCCTTTGACAAACTTCCGTCATAACGCCGCTACTCATATGCCTTGTGACTCCTTCTTTTGTTATCTAATACACTTTCAATTCATCATCTAATAATACCTAAATCCTTATTTTGTCTAATAAACTAACATTTAGTATCTAAATAATATAACAATAACAACATAATATACACAATTAATCATCAAATTACTTATAGGAGTAACGACGTTATGACGAAATTTCCCCAAAGAGTATTCTGGGAATGAAAAAGGTAAACAAAAGGGCAACATATGTAGAAACTTAAAATAAGGGGTATCATGCGTAATCTGGCAAAGTTCGAGGGTACCATGGGAAATTTCCGTAAATTTTATATCAAATTCAAATTTTTCTATAAATATCCTACAAATAAAGTTGGAAATAAAATTTTGAATTAAATAGTTTAACAATATATTAATTTTGGATTTTCAAAGATAGATGGTAAATAACTTTTTTATTCAATTTGATATGCTATATCTTTAAATGTGATACGATCATTTAAAAGATTGTTATTCAAGATTATAAAGTTTAATTTAAAAAAGTAAAAGAAATTCACGACTTTAATAAACAGAGTATATATTAAAACAATTTTTTTTAAATTATCAATATTTTGAAAAACCTACAAAATATAAACGTGATCTGTTAAAAAATAAAAAAATTAGACGATAAACTTTTCTTTGCTTGCTTATAAGTTTATAAAATTTTAAAATTTCTTATTAAAGTAAATAAAAAAATAAAAAATATTAATTAAATTAATCAAAGTGTTTCTAAATTTTTATATTCAAATGTATTTTCATATTATTATATTTGATTAAATTTCATTCAGATTTAAGTCGGAAAAGATACTCGTCACGGGTGTTTATTTGTTCGTGGCTAAAAAAATATTTGCCACGGAACAATTCGTGACTAAATAAAATTTCGCCACGGGTGTGACATAGGCCGTGGCTAAAAATCATTTGCCACGGGTGTAGCCTAATTCGTGGTGGAAGTGACTTTTTGCCACGGGAAAAGTTATCCCGTGGCATAAATTTTTTTCCAAAATAATGAATAAGTTTTTCCCGTGGCTAAGCAAAATTTAGCCACGAATTATGAGTTCCCGTGGCATAATTCGTGGCGCAAGTGATGATTTATTGTAGTGAGTGGTATCAGAGAACGATGGTTTTGTCATATGTTTGATGGTGTTTGAGATGAAGCAAAGTACTATTGTGGTTGTCACTAATTGGTTTTCAAAATAAAACCTTACTTGCTTGTGGATCGGTCTTGTTACACACGTGCTCCATTATTTTTCATCTAACATTTTTGTCATATATTTGAGAAATACTACTAAAGTTAAAGCTTATGTCTCAATCTATTTACTTGGCATATACAAAATAATAAGCATGAGAAATTGGAAAGAAAATTTGTGAAGTGTGAACTTGTGTGATGTTTAACTTGATGCAACATTAATCCAAACGACTATTTTTATGTGCGTCACTCATAGTTAATTTTTCGGTTTTGAATCTTCTAAGAATTTAAGCTTAAGATATTCTTTGTGATATTTTACCTCACTTTAAGCACTAGTGACATTTCTTACAATTCATACAAGTAATTTCTTTGATATCCTTCATCATTTTTTTTGGTACTTAAGCGGGGCGATGCCCCAGGACTCATTAATAACATTACGAGATAAAGAAACACCTAGAACATATTCTCGAAGAAGAGAACATAAATTATGAGAACGAGCGGATAAGATTGTAGTGGATGGAGATGAAGTTACTCCTTAGTTAGTAAGTCAATCAACACCACGATTGGCTTCTCTGAAGGAATGGTCTATTCTTACCGACCAACCATCTAGCTTAATCAACTCTTTGCAGCGCTGGACCAAGAGACGTAACCCGTTGCTTAAAAGTTGATCACCACGGAAAAAACTCACACACGAACTATTGTCCATAAGTACGAGTAGCTTAGTTATAGGAGAAAACGGGCATGATCAAGACCTTGCCAAGAGAGCTTTCATTTCAGCCCGCATTGAGACAAACTCCACAAGAAAATATGTAAGCTGAGACAAAGCTACCAGAATCGTCACAAATAATTCCGCCACAACCTATAGGCCCTGGATTTCCTCTCGATGCTCAATCGGTATTTAGTAGAAACCAACCAAAGGGAGGAGGCTGCCACCTAACATAAATTTCTTCATAAGTAGTACCATGAGACGAGTTAAATTGAGAGAACAGATCGAATGCGTTCTTGGATGTAGCAAATTGTTGTTGAAAAAAACGAACATGGTCAGTAGGGTTCTCATCACCCCTACCAAATACAACATTACTTCTCCATTCCCAAATTCACAAGCATGTGATATCAAACTTCATAGGCCAATCGAGAGAGGCAAGGTTAGAGGTGTAGCGAACATTGTCCGAGACCTAGCGGAGAAACGGAAGAGAGAAAAATGAGTTAGGCTATAACACCCCCATTTATTCAGGAGTTCTTAGCAAGACATTCCCAAATAATTGAGGCTGTTACCATCTCGGTAACCCAAGGCAATGAATATCAAATTGAAACAATACAAAGGTACTTTAATGAAAATTACATCAATACTGAAACGGTCTCAAACTGAATAAAATACAAGTCCTAAAAACAACTGTCAAATACCAAAGGGTTACAACTGAGTTTATTAAATAGCAATGTTGACTACTACTATAATGACTCGTCATAACTAGACTCTCCAAGCTCAGCGACAAAGGTCCAGATTCCCAGCACGGCATCAACATCAGCTACTAATCTGTACCTGCTTTTTAACAGCTTCTTATTCAATTAAAAATCATTGAATGGATCATAACGGGACACCCCAATTAAAGAAGGTGGCGATTTTGACACAACTCCCTGGTCACCGTGCCTCAACCACACCATATACTAGCGCATCTCCCTGGTCATCGCGCCTCAGTAACACAATAATCACAATAATAATAGTAGAATACAACAAGACATATAGACCAACCATCACAATGCTATACTCATCAACAGAAGAACTTATTAAACCGTCTCAAAAACACAACATAACATTATACTAACTATAAAGATTGAGTAGGTATATCCCTACCCTTCTCAGCAAATACTCCAAGTTCAGATAGCAACGATAAGAATAGCTAGAAAGGCTCTTCTATGAATCCTTCACCTAGTTACATGTAACAATAACATACAATTAATAATGCTATATACAATTACGGAGGCGCAAAATTAGCCAAGATCCACGCCTAGGACGCGATCTACTCACGACAAGGTCACGGCCGAAAGCTTTAAGGTCTAAAGAAACATCTCGGTTCATTCTAAACAATCGATAATGTAAATAAATCGATTAATCTCCCTAAATCCGACTTAGGGCACGAACAATCACGGATAAGGGGTAGGGCACGATTTCTACAACAACTATGAGTCACCCTATTATAATTAATCAATTAAAAGTGATGATTAGATAACGTATGATGATAATAATAAATTGTGTGACGAAACTATGAATAACGCGCGCTCCTTCCCCTTCTTCTCTCTCACGTCAAGCGATTTTGGGAGTGTATATATTTAGAGTTGCAAAAGTGTATAGAGTTACTGATATATGCGTATATATGGTTTAGATAGATATAGAGTGGAATTATAAAATAAATAGGAACTTGCCAAAAGTCACGTTGCAGTGCATAGTCGATCGACAACAGTCCATGTCGATCGATAGAACTGAAATTAAGTCGTTAGACATAACCAAACGATACAAAGACTCGCCTCAGACACCCATGTCGATAGACAACCATTAATACATCGTTAGACAAGGTCATTAGACACAACTTAAGGTTCAAAAGGCAATATCATTAGACTTATACAAGTTAGTGTAGTGAATTATTCTTATAAATTACAGGGTATTACAGAGGCGATATGGGGAGCCTTGTTGCTGTAATAATAGGTTTTTCTGGTCCTAGCTTACCCGGCCGAGAAGTCCATAATCGGTCGAGTAAGTTGTCGAGTTCTTTTAAACAGGTTACTGTTTTGGGAGCACTCGGCCGAGTTGTGAGGAACTCGGCTGAGTACCCGGTCTAACAGGTTAGTTTCCGTGATTTTGATTAACATAATTGGAGAAGTATATATAAGTCGTGTTATCGGCTTAATCATTTTATAATCAGTTTCTTAATCACTTTTCTAAACTCTCAACGACGTAACACTATTCTCGAATCATGCTAATCATTTCCAATGCTAGGGTTCATAGATTTGGGTGTTTCATTCCTTCTTTCGTATCCTTTAGATCGATAAGTGTTCTACCTTTGTCTTTGACATATTTTGATATCATTTGCAAATCCTAATTGGGGGTTTTGGGGGATTAGTCTTTGTATGAGTAGTATTTTGATTGAATGATATTATAATAGGCGAGGACTTTGTAAAGGAGGCTTTCTAGCGTGATTGTTGTGCTTGACTTGGATTTGCGATAAGGTAGGGTTTTCCTACTCAGTTGATTGTATAATTAATTTAAGATTGATTGTGGTTGAATTTATAACATATATCATTGGATTGTGATTGATTGAGATTATATTGCTGATTGGTATTGTTGTTTTGGGACCATTTTTGGGAGATGGTTCCAGCCCCATGTTTGCCTCTTGTGGCTCCCAACATAGGGGGAATGTGCACATTAATGATCTGGGTTCATTTGTTGCGATAAGCGGGGATTAATGGGCAACGCTGCAGTCCCCCACTGGCGGTGTAGGTTACCTGTTGCGATGGGTAACCTGGCAGGGCTACACACTTCGGTGTGTAGTTGGCTATTGGTTACTATTGGAGTTTGGAATGGTTACTACAATTTGGTTTGTGTATTGGATTGTTATCTGTGATTTCTTATTTGGTTATGCAGTTGACTGACCCCGTTTATTATTTTCAAAACTGTGGTGATCTATTCGGGGATGGTGAGCAATTGGTTTAGTAGGTAATGGCTTTGGATGTAGCTCACGGGTTATGGATGGGGCCAAGTCATCACCTTGTTGTTTAGCTAGCTTCCGTTGTCGCATGAACTTTAGTTTTTTTTTTGGTTGTTTTGGTTTGTAAACAGTTTTGGTTAAACCTTGAGTTGTATTTTGATTAAACAATTTCTTACTTCTAATAAATGTTCTTTGATGGTCTATTTGATATACTTTACCTCAGACAAATGAGAAGGTAGCACCTTGATATGCTAAGGTGGTCCTTTGTAAGGCACCTTGGTGTATGAGGGTGTTACAAAGTGGTATCAGAGCGACGATTTTGGAACCATTTTTGGGAGATGCTTCCAACCCCATGTTCGCCTCTTGTGGCTCCCGTCATAAGGGGGATGTGCACATTAATGATCTGGGTTCGCTCGTTGCAATGAGCGGGGATTTGGTGGGCAAGGCTGCGGTCCCCCACTGGCGGTATAGGTAACCTGTTGCGATGGGTAACCTGGCAGGGCTACACACTTCGGTGTGTAGTTGGCTATTGGTTACTATTGGAGTTTGGAATGGTTACTACAGTTTGGTTTGTGTATTGGATTGTTATCTGTGATTTCTTATTTTGTTATGCAGTTGACTGACCCCGTTTATTATTTTCAAAACTGTGGTGATATATTCGGGGATGGTGAGCAATTGGTTTAGCAGGTAATGGCTTTGGATGTAGCTCACGGGTTATGGATGGGGCCAAGTCATCACCTTGTGTTTAGCTAGCTTCCGTTGTCGCATGAACTTTAGTTTTTTTTTTGGTTCTTTTGGTTTGTAAACAGTTTTGGTTAAACCTTGAGTTGTATTTTGATTAAACAGTTTCTTACTTCTAATAAATATTCTTTGATGGTCTATTTGATATACTTTACCTCAGACAAATGAGAAGGTAGCACCTTGATATGCTAAGGTGGTCCTTGGTAAGGCACCTTGGTGTATGAGGGTGTTACAAAGTGGTATTAGAGCGATGATTTTGGAACCATTTTTGGGAGATGCTTCCAACCCCATGTTCGCCTCTTGTGGCTCCCGTCATAAGGGGGATGTGCACATTAATGATCTGGGTTCGCTCGTTGCAATGAGCGGGGATTTGGTGGGCAAGGCTACGGTCCCCCACTGGCGGTATAGGTAACCTGTTGCGATGGGTAACCTGGCAGGGCTACACACTTTGGTGTGTAGTTGGCTATTGGTTACTATTGGAGTTTGGAATGGTTACTACAGTTTGGTTTGTGTATTGGATTGTTATCTGTGATTTATTATTTGGTTATGCAGTTGACTGACCCCGTTTATTATTTTCAAAACTGTGGTGATCTATTCGGGGATGGTGAGCAATTGGTTTAGCAGGTAATGGCTTTGGATGTAGCTCACGGGTTATGGATGGGGCCAAGTCATCACCTTGTGTTTAGCTAGCTTCCGTTGTCGCATGAACTTTAGTTTTTTTTTGGTTGTTTTGGTTTGTAAACAGTTTTGGTTAAACCTTGAGTTGTATTTTGATTAAACAGTTTCTTACTTCTAATAAATGTTCTTTGATGGTCTATTTGATATACTTTACCTCAGACAAATGAGAAGGTAGCACCTTGATATGCTAAGGTGGTCCTTGGTAAGGCACCTTGGTGTATGAGGGTGTTACAAAGTGGTATCAGAGCGACGATTTTGGAACCATTTTTGGGAGATGCTTCCAACCCCATGTTCGCCTCTTGTGGCTCCCGTCATAAGGGGGATGTGCACATTAATGATCTGGGTTCGCTCGTTGCAATGAGCGGGGATTTGGTGGGCAAGGCTGCGGTCCCCCACTGGCTGTATAGGTAACCTGTTGCGATGGGTAACCTGGCAGGGCTACACACTTCGGTGTGTAGTCAGGTTACTGGTGTAACACCCCCATACTCCAAGTGCCTTACCAGAACCACTCAGGTATAAGGATGCCACAATCTCGGTTACCCGAGGCAATGATAATCAAATAAACAATAACGAAACAACATTTAAATAGGAATACTTTAGCGAAAGGTTACAATCCGAAACCAAAACCAAAATACGAAATATGACTACAAGTTCTCAAAACCAACTGTCTACTGAGCTAACTGAAATGTTTATTAAACTACTAAGCTACAACGGAAGACTTTTATCATCAGACGGTGGCACATCCAGCTATCCCAGTAACTCGACTCATACCTGCTCAATAACTGCTCACCATCCCCGAATGGATCACCACGGTTTTTAAAACATTAAACGGGGTCAGTACTAATCACACAATTTACATAAACCAACAATACAAAGAAAACAAACACTCAATCATCACGGATATCCTCCGAACTCCAAACCCAACTCCACAATCCCGACCGCACACTAAAGTGTGTAGCCCCGCCAGTGCCCATCGCAACAGTCACTCCTCGCCGCCATGGGGAGACCGCACTGCCGTTCCCACCTAAGCCCCGCTCATCTCCATCGAGCGATAAACCCAAATCCATTAATGTGCACATCCCTTCGTGGCGGGTTCCACGTAAGGCGAATCATGGGCATGAAGCCACTCCGCAAGTGACTCCACTCGGCCCGGGGGGCACCCCGAAGAACACATGACAGATCAATCAATCACAACTACTATCAAGAACCAAATCCAAAGAATCGTCACAATACGAGTATGATAATATTCAACAACCACAAAACACCACAACACATTATGGGACTAATACTGAGTAGGGAAACCCTACCTGGAAAGCACAACACAATCAGACGATCTCACAGCTGATATCAAAACGCTTCCTCTACGAATCCTCCTCCTAACATACAAACATATAATCACTACCAATCATAAAATACAACAAAACCCCCAATTCCCAACATTAGGGTTTAACAAGCTTTAATGAAATACTATAAAAACGGTACATAGATCTTACCCTCGACGCATGGATTACAACGGTATAAAGAAAGGTAAAATCCGACCTTCCAAGCTCCGGGATTTGCCAACAATGCGATTGATGCGAAGAACGTAGTTTGATTTCTCTCTTTGAAAGTAATTAGGTTTTAAAAGTGTGTAAGGAAAAGTGACGAAAGTTATTATAAACTTAATCGCATTATTAACAAAACCCAACAAATCATCCCCCGTAAACCGGCTACTCGATCGAGTAGCTGAGGTACTCGATCGAGTGCCCCCTTACTCGATCGAGTATCTACGTTACTCGATCGAGTACCCAACAGGTCAGAAACTATTTTAAACTGCAACTCACCCTTACTCGACAGAGTAAGGCCTACTCGATAGAGTACCCAGAGACTCATAAATCCGTAGTATTACAGTCTTCCCTTCTTAAAAAGAACTTCGTCCGCGAAGTTCAAACCACAACAAAACAAAGACTCACACTACAACACTCCCGACTCAACAACCAAAACAAAATCAACATAAAACATGTTACTAACCCAAACTCAACCCGACTCAACGACAACAACCATACCGACACAACATAAAAAGGGTATAAAAACTCTTAAAAACTCTTTGCGATCATCTCCTACCCCCCTAAAAGAAACAAAGTTACGTCCCCGTAACCATACACACCTGATCAAAATGGAAAGGGTAACGCTCTCTCATGGCCTCCTCTGCCTCCCATGTAGCTTCCTCAGTCTCGTGGTTAGACCAAAGGATCTTAAGCAAAACTGTCTCACCACTCCTAGTCTTCCTAACCTTCCGGTCAAGAATCTGCTTAGGTACCTCAAGATATGATAAAGATTCATCTAGCTCTAAGCTCTCTGCCTCTAACACATGTGACGGGTCACTCACATACTTCCGCAGCTGCGATACATGAAACACATTATGCACTCTCTCTAACGCAGCTAGTAAAGCCAGACGATATGCAACCTCTCCAACCCGCTCTAAGATCTCATAAGGCCCGATGAACTTTTGACTTAGCTTTCCCTTCTTCCCAAATTTCATAACCCCACGCATAGGAGACACTTTCAGAAGAACCTTATCCCCAATCTGAAACTCTATATCCCGGCGATGTAGATCTGCATAACTCTTTTGCCTATCCTGAGCTGCTCTCATCTGTTCCCTGATCATCTTAATCTGTTCAACCATCTCATGTACCATCTCTGGTCCTAGAACCACTGCCTCAGCACTGTCGTCCCAACAAATCGGACTCCTGCATCTCCTCCCATATAAAGCCTCAAACGGGGTCATGCCAATACTAGTGTGGTAGCTGTTGTTGTAAGAAAACTCTATCAAATCCAACCTCTGTTCCCAGCTACCACCAAAGTCCATCACACAAGCTCGTAACATATCCTTAAGAGTTTTGATTGTTCTCTCAGTCTGACCGTCTGTCACAGGATGAAATGTTGTACTCATCTTCAAAGTTGTTCCCAAAGATTCCTGCAACTCTTTCCAAAACCTTGATATAAACCTCGCATCTCTGTCAGACACTGTCCTTAGGGACTCCATGTAACTTAAGCACATTCTTTCGATAAGCCATAGCTAATAATTGTGCTTTAGTCCATGTATCTTTCATTGGCACAAAGTGAGCTGACTTGGTCAGTCGATCCACTATTACCCATATCATGATATTACCCTGTTGACTCTTTGGCAAACCCACGATAAAATCCATAGAAATGGATTCCCACTTCCACTCAGGTACCTCTAAAGACTGAATCTTACCTTGTGGTCGTCGCTGTTCCCCTTTAACCCTCTGGCATGTCAAACAACGGGCCACAAACTCAGCTGTTTCTTTCTTCATCCCAGGCCACCAAAACGTGTTCTTCAAGTCCTTGTACAGTTTGTCACCACCTGGATGTACTGAATATGGTGTACAATGTGCCTCTGTCATGATAGTCTTTTTCAGCTCCTCATCATTAGGGACACACCACCTACCATCGAACCTCAAACTACCATCTGTATGAATAGAGAATCGAGACACTGTCCCTTTCTCTACTCCAGCTCTCTACTCAACCATCTTAGGATCTAAAGCCTGTTTACCTCGAATATCATCATAAAGATCAGGCTGTACTGTCAAATCTCCCACAACATCCCCTCTCTGCATCATATATATCCCAAACTTCCCCACCTCATCTCTCAACCTCATCAAAGATAGAGCTATACACAGGGAATGTATACTCTTCCTACTCAAAGCATCTGCAACAACATTGGCTTTCCCTTCATGGTAGATAATATCCATGTCATAATCGCCAATCAGCTCCATCCACCTCCTCTGTCTCATGTTCAACTCCTTTTGAGTGAAGATGTACTTGAGACTCTTGTGATCCGAAAATACCTTAAAGGTCGCCCCATAAAGGTAATGTCTCCAAATCTTGAGAGCAAACACCACTGCACCCAACTCTAGATCATGTGTAGGGTTGTTCTCCTCATACGGCTTCAATTGCCTAGAAGCATAGGCAATCACCTTACCGTTCTGCATCAACACACATCCCAACCCATTCTTTGAGGCATCTGTATAAACCTCAAAGTTCTCGATCCCTTCAGGCAGTGCTAAGATAGGAGCTGTGGTCAAATGCTCCTTTAATGTTTGGAACGCCGTCTCACAACTCTCATCCCAACGAAACTTGTTCTCTTTCCTCATCAAAGCTGTCATAGGTCTAGGTATCTTGGAGAAATCTTTCACGAACCGTCTGTAGTATCCAGCTAAACCCAAGAAACTCCTGATCTCAGCAACATTCTTTGGTGCTTCCCACTTTGTCACTGCTTCAATCTTTGCCGGATCCACAGCTACTCCCTCCTTAGAGATCACATGCCCTAGAATAGCAACTTTCTCTAACCAAAACTCCCACTTGGACAGCTTAGCATATAACTCATGCTCCCTCAAAGTCTGCAACACAATCCTCAGATGCTCCTCATGCTCCTCCTTAGTCTTGGAGTAGACTAAGATGTCGTCGATAAACACCACCACAAACTTGTCCAAAAACTATCTGAAGATTCTGTTCATCAAATCCATAAACACAGCCGGTGCATTAGATATCCCAAACGGCATCACCATATACTCATAATGGCCATACCTCGACGTGAAAGCTGTCTTTGGTATGTCCACCTCGCTAATCTTCACCTGATGGTACCCCGACCTCAAATCAATCTTAGAAAATACTGATGCACCGCTCAACTGATCAAACAGGTCATCTATCCTTGGCAAAGGATACTTGTTCTTCACCGTCACTCGGTTCAGCTCCCTGTAGTCTATGCACAACCTCAAACTCCCATCTTTCTTCTTCACGAAAAGAACTAGGTCTAATGTATCCCTTCTCTATCAGATCATCTAACTGTTTCCTGAGCTCCTCCATCTCCTTAGGACCCATCCGGTACGGTGCCTTAGAGATTGGCCCCGTCCCCGGTTTCAACTCAACTGTGAAATCTATCTCCCTCTTCGGTGGCAACCCCGGAATCTCCTCTGGAAAAACATCTGCAAACTCTCCCACCACTGGTATCTGATCAACTGTCGGACTCTCTATCCGGTCATCTCTCACATGGCACAAGATAAAAGGGCATCCCTTCCTCAGATAAGACTTCAAGGTGACAGTTGCAATCAACTTAACTTTGGGTTTGACTAGAAACCCACGATAAGACACACTAACACCCTTAGGCCCTCTCAAAGACACTTTATTTTGATGACAGTCTATCTTAGCTTTATACTTTCCCAACCAATCCATCCCGACTATCATCTCAAAACCGTCAAAAGGAAACTCTAACAAGTCTACAGGTAGGTCAACTTGCCCAACTATCATAGACACATCTCTAAACAACCTCCTACATGATACAGACTCACCCGAAGGTATAAAAACTTTCTCACTTAAAGACTCATATACCCTCAAACCCAACCGTTTAACATGACTCGAAGATACAAATGACTGAGACGCCCCCGAATCAAACAAAACAAAGGTATGAATACCGTTAACAAGAAAAGTACCAGTGATAACATGTGCATCATCCTCAGCTGCTTTCTAGTCCATCATGAACAACTTTCCACTGGTCTTCTGTCCACCTCCCTGGACAGTACTGGCTGATGTGGTCGGCTTAGCATCCGACCCCTGATTGTTGTTGTTGTTCGTATCTGGTTTCTGATAAGAATTACCGCCATTGCGGTTACCTTCACCCTGATAACTCTGACTTCCCCGGTTAGACCATGATCCAGATGGTCTATTGCTCGCATAACTCTGTGCATGTCCCTGAGAATAGCTCCCCCGAGCCGATCCCTGAAAAGCTCCTGGTGCACTCGTGCACTCATGTCTCTTGTGGCCTACACCGCCACAGCCAAAACAAGTCATCCCCCAACTACCACTACTACTCACACGGTCACGCCCAAAGGAACCCCCAAGATCGAACCACCCACCCAGAAAACCCTCTAGCTTGATTGTGGTTGCCTTTCTTGTGACTAGATTGGCCACCACCCTCACTCTCAGCCTTTCTTTTCTCAACACCCACTCTCTCCTGAGCCATCTCCACCAACCTCTCAGCTCTCCCAGCCCTCTCATAAGCTTCCTTAACATCGCAAGGACTCCCACGGTAGCTTATCCATGATCTTAGGGGTCAACCCCCTCTCAAACCTCGGCGCCGAGTTCTCCTCACTCAAACCCATATCCTCGATACCTAGACTTCTCATTAAATCGCATTGCGTGCTCAAGAATCGACATATCGGATGTCATCTTAAACCCATCAAACTCCTCTCTCAGCTTACTCCTCACATGTTCCGGTACAAACTCTTTCCTCATAGCCCTCCGAAACTCTTCCCAAGGTATAGCAGGTAAGCCCTGGTTTGCATACATCTCCCTAGCACTCACCTTCACCTTATCCCACCACTCGCCAGCTGCTTCCCTCAGGTAGAACGCAGCTTGTTCTACTCTCATCTCATCCGGACAGTGAACCAGGTCTAGTATGTTCTCCATCTCACGATGCCAGTTGTCAAGAAGGTTAGGTTCCACGGTCCCCTTGTACTCTTTTGGGTTAAACCTCGCTATATAGAGACTGATCATAGAGTGATCAACCTCCTTATCCTTATCTTTTCCCACTTTCTTTAAGGCCTCCGTAAGAGCATCCTGATGCTCCAACATCTTAACGATATCATCTATGTTCATGGTCTCAGCTCTCGCATATAAAGCGTTTCTCTTGGGCGGCATCTTGAAACTATATCAGAAAGGGTAGACATAAACATACGCACTAAAACCTCAAAACACGAAAGTGGACTGCCCAGAACACACTCGATCGAGTGCCTAAACCTACTCGATCGAGTAAGAGGCTACTCGATCGAGTGCCTCGACATCAGACCCTAAACAGACCTTCTGATCTCTAACATACTCGACCGAGTAGCACAACTACTCGATCGAGTGACCCCCTACTCGATCGAGTGCTCGAGGTACTCGATCGAGTGCCCAAAAACACGATTCTGGTTGCAAAATCGTCAAATACCCACTCGATCGAGTCAGACCCACTTGATCGAGTCATGCTAACTCGAATATGCTACCCGCATGCTATATCATATCCCAACATACTACACAACTTTATAAACTCAACATTATACTATAGTTAAGCATGCAATTCTACCAAGCTTTTCATATGATCAACAAAACAATTATATCATGTTATCAAACGCCATATAGTAAACATCCAACATGCTTCATGTTCAAACAACAGTTCTATATACTTCACCAACCTTTCATTCACAATCTCAACTTCTACACCAAACTTCCAACAATTACAACATACATCGTCACATCCACATACAAGGTAACAAGCATCACATACGACCTTGATATATACCCCCCATGTGACAGGCTCAAAATTGTAGGGCGAGTTCACGATTTTAGGACGTCTCCTAAGCCTTTGCATTAGCTCCTGCAACCTTTACCCCGGGTTCATTTTAATTGACTCCCTATATTCATTGGATTCATTGGTTATAGGTTTCAGGATCGTCGCTCTGATACCATTTTATAACACCCCCATACTCCAAGTGCCTTACCAAGACCACTCAGGTATAAGGATGCTACCATCTCGGTTACCCGAGGCAATGATAATCAAATAGACAATAACGAAACAACATTTAAATAGGAATACTTTAGCGAAAGGTTACAATCCGAAACAAAAACCAAAATACGAAATATGAATACAAGTTCTCAAAACCAACTGTCTACTGAGCTAACTGAAATGTTTATTAAACTACTAAGCTACATCGGAAGACTTCTATCATCAGACGGTGGCACATCCCAGCTATCCCAGTAACTCGACTCATACCTGCTCAATAACTGCTCACCATCCCCGAATGGATCACCACAGTTTTTAAAACATTAAACGGGTCGCATTAATCACACAATTTACATAAACCAACAATACAAAGAAACAAACAGCTCAATCATCACAGATATTCTCCGAACTCCAAACCCAACTCCACAATCCTGACTACACACTAAAGTGTGTAGCCCTGCCAGAGTGCCCATCGCAACAGGTCACTCCTCGCCGCCAGTGGGGGACCGCAGCCGTTCCCACCTAAGCCCCGCTCATCTCCATCGAGCGGTAAACCCAAATCTATTAATGTGCACATCCCTTCTGTGGTGGGTTCCACAGAAGGCGAATCATGGGCGTGAAGCCACTCCCGCAAGTGACTCCACTCAGCCAGGGACGCACCCCGAAGAACACAGACAGATACAATCAATCACAACTACTATCAAAACCAAATCCAAAGAATCGTCACAATACGAGTATGATAATATTCAACAACCACAAAACACCACAACACATTATGGGACTAATACTGAGTAGAGAAACCCTACCTGGAAAGCACAACACAATCAGACGATCTCACAGCTGATATCAAAACGCTTCCTCTACGAGTCCTCCTCCTAACATACAAACATATAATCACTACCTATCATAAAATACAACAAAACCCCCAATTACCAACATTAGGGTTTAACCAACTTTAATGAAATACTATAAAAACGGTACATAGATCTTACCCTCGACGTAAGGATTACAACGGTATAAAGAAAGGTAAAATCCGACCTTCCAAGCTCCGGGATTTGCCAACAATGCGATTGATGCGAAGAACGTAGTTTGATTTCTCTCTTTGAAAGTAATTAGGTTTTAAAAGTGTTTAAGGAAAAGTGACGGAAGTTATTATATACTTAATCGCATTATTAACAAAACCCGACAAATCATCCCCCGTAAACCGGCTACTCGATCGAGTAGCTGAGGTACTCGATCGAGTGCCCCCTTACTCGATCGAGTATCTACGTTACTCGATCGAGTACCCAACAGGTCAGAAACTATTTTAAACTGCAACTCACCCTTACTCGACAGAGTAAGGCCTACTCGATAGAGTACCCAGAGACTCATAAATCCGTAGTATTACAACTGGTTACTATTGGAGTTTGGAGGATGATTACTACAGTTTGTTTTGTGTATTGGATTGTTATATGTGTGATTTCATATCTGGTTATGCAGTTGATTGACCATGTTTATTGTTTTCAAAACTGTAGGGATCCATTCGGGGATGGAGAACAGTTGGTTTAGCAGGTAATTGCTGTGGATGTAGCTCGCGGGTTATGGATGGGACCGAGTCATCACCTTGGGTTTAGCTAGCTTCCGCTGTCGCATGAACTTTAGTTTCTTTTTGTTTGTTTTGGTTTGTAAACAATTTTGGTTAAACCTTGAGTTGTATTTTGATTAAACAGTTTCGTTCTTCTAATAAATGTTCTTTGATGGTCTATTTGATATACTTTACCTCGAGCAACCGAAAAGGTAGCACCTTGATATACTAAGGTAGTCCTTGGTAAGACAACTTGGTGTATGAGGGTGTTACAATTACGAACAAATCTTGGTAGAAAAAGGGCAAGAATGTAGCAGGTGATCAGTGGTTTCATCGTCGGATGAACATCTTGGGCACTTAGGATCAGCAGATAAACAACGTTGAATTCTATTATAATTACACATTATTCGACTATGGGAGGCGAGCCAAATGAACATACAGATTCGTTGCTGGACTAGAAGTGTCCAAATAAGGTGTTATTCTACTGTATCGGGCTCAGAGGGAGGATCACTTGCTCGCATAAAAACAAAGGCGGATTTAATAAAGAATTTACCATTAGAAGTACTGCTCCGAAAGAATGCATCTTCGATATAAGGTTCATGAGCTAATGAATATGCCTCAATTTTTAGTAACCTCTCCCTTGGAAGGAAGTTTGAGAATAAGTCTCAATTCCAACCCGACTTGTTATCCCACATCACGCTAACAGTAGCACCCAAAATCGACTCAGGAATAGTTAAAATAGCTTTATCCGACAGTCAATCTTCATCGAACTATAAAAGTTCCCAAAATAAAGTGGTCCTTCCGTTCCCCACTGCAACTGAGGAACCCCTTGCTAAAATCCTTGCTTGGTAAGTAATACCGGCCCACACATTTGACATATTCGGATGAGGTTGGAACATATCGATGTCACAACATCCGTTACAATACTTAAATTGTAGGACCCTTGCCCATAAACTCGACGGTTCAGATAAGATGTGCATCCTATTTTAGTTAAAAAAGAAGCATTACATTATCGAGCGGACCTAATACCGAGGCCCCCAACACTTTTGGACTTCTGAATTGTTTCCCAAGAGATCAAATGAAATTTACGTTTTGCTTCATCTTCTCCCCACAAAAATCGTCAGGTTTTTCTATCTAATGAATCACTCACGGACCTTGGAATTTTCGCCGTCTGAATATTGTAGTTGGCTAGGGTAAATAACGTGGATTATATTAGAGTAGTTCGACCAACGAGCAAAGGATGTTTGCTTTGCCAACCCGCCAACCGCTTGTTAAATTTCTCCTCTAGTGAGCAAAAGTTGCTCTAGTAGCACGACTATTAATCGTTGGAACTTCAAGATATGTACCCAAATCATCAGTTTGTCGAAACCCAAAAAATTAGTAATCTCGTCTTGGGTAGCCACGATAGTATTAGAAGAAAAGAAGACTCTTGATTAAACTATACTCACCTTCTCTCCCGATTCTCGACAAAAATTGTCAAGAACTTCGCTAATAATACAGGATTGATTAATATTTATTTGCCTCAGCAAACAAGACCATATCATTGGCAAAAAATAGGTTGGATATTAACGGACCGTCTTCACAAATAGGAATGGGCAGCCAGTTCTTACTCCTTACTTCTTGATTGATAGCGTGTTGTAATTTTAAAACACATTACGAAGAGGTATGAAGAGAGTGGATCCCCTTGACAGACTCCTCTTGTGAGTTTGAATTTTTTAGTTGGCTCTCCACTCCATAATATTTGCATCGAGGTAGAAGTAACACATTCCCTCACTGTATCGATCATTAAAGGCGGGAAATGCACGTCGAATAATGTATCACGAATAAAGTGTTGGAGTAGTGTCCTCCACAATAAGTGCGTTTACATATTAAATCTCGTAAAAGGAATATCAGGGATTTATCTTTTTATTTTTCAGCTGGTCATCGTTAATCGGTAATGATTGGCTGACTAGAGTTTGACATTACTGTCGTGTGACGGTGGTGATCAGCTGATCCCTTTAGGTCACACCTATAGGATGATGCCCAAATAGAATGAATTAATTGTTTGTATGAGATACGAGATAATTAATTCCTTGTATTATTTGACTTTTAATTAGTCACGTAAAAGTATTATTTGATGACGGGTTACGAACTCGGGCAGAGAAGATTTATTATTTAATTATGTGATATTTAAGTAATAAATTAATAATTTAGAATTTAGAATTTATTAATTAATTATTAATTAATTAATTTTATGCGATATGTGTATATGTTTTGAGGTGGAATTAATTAGCTATTTATATTTTACAAGAGGTTGTAAAATTAGCTAATTGGGATAATATTGACACATTGTATGTTGATAAAATGGTCTTATGATTACTTAATAGTTAAGTAGTCATTGGTAGGTAATTTATATTATTTAAGTGTTAAATAATCAAATTAATATTTAAATATGTCAGATAATTAAATATAAGACTTATAAGCATTTGTGGGGCAAATGTCGAAAATCGAAATGGACTCGGAGGGGACCATTTGGACAGATTTTTATACACTACAAATACACTCATTGTGAGTGGAAAAGGTAGGCATTTCCCACTAACATTTGTATGTGATTTATATACCTTTTCATGCCTATATATACCTAAGTCCTTCCATCATTTCTAAGGTTGGAAATTTGAGGAAAAATTTGTCTTTGTGTGCTTGTTGTGGATAGTTCATATACACCATCAATAGACCATATTTTTCTTCTTATTTTATTCCTCCTTTTACAATAAACACATATAAAAGTAAACTAATAATATTATCAAGGTAATAATATTAATTAGTACATCAAATATATAAATAAACAAGGTTACTACTACATTTACCTAGTTAGTATTTTAGTAGTATTTTGGGTTTATCTTGGGTGCCACCTTAGGAGATTACCTACTTTGGTAATTAAGGTGTTGGAGGATCATCCTTATTGCATTAGCACAAGAACAACATCAAGGAAGGAGTCCTTGAGTTGTGCCCATTTTGCCTTATAACAATGTAAGGAATTTTTGTCTTAAGATGGTTTAATACCATCTCTTTTATATTTTGCTTTGCATGCATGTAGATTTAGACCACCTAAAATTAATTTGTAATTTTGATATCATAAGATGAGTATTAATTTGGTCTAAATAACTAACATGTGGTATCAGAGTAATTGTTATACACATGCATGTTGTCTTAAGACGATTTTAGTAATTTATGAGATAAATTAATAAAATTGATATTATGTTACTAAAATTAGTTTTATCACATAATATGGTCTTGCATGTAAATAATATGGT
The DNA here is from genome assembly GCF_048544455.1 of Silene latifolia. Classification (NCBI taxonomy): domain Eukaryota; kingdom Viridiplantae; phylum Streptophyta; class Magnoliopsida; order Caryophyllales; family Caryophyllaceae; genus Silene; species Silene latifolia. The sequence goes on along the minus strand of NC_133537.1, from coordinate 27,464,850 downwards.
CTTAGGATGATATGGGACGAAAATTTGATTTTTGTTATATTTTTCCATTTTTTATAACTTAAAATGCATAAAATTGAATAAAAATGCATTAAAATTAATTAAGAGTTAATTAAATTGGGTTGCATGTTAATTTTATTCATATTTATTTAGAAATAATAACATGAATATTCTATTTATGATATAAGTAGTTACTTTAAGTTAATGTGATTAATTTAGATAGTTTATTGATTTTTATTTGATAAAAATTGGTAATAATGGTTATTTTGCAAATAAATATTGATTTAATTTTTGGGCTCCAAAATTTTGAACTTTTAGCTCCTGGAAATTGTTCCAAAATGTACAAAATTTTATTTTAAGTAATTTCAATTTTTATGGTTTGATTTAGAATTAAATCGTAAAAATTGTCGTTTTACCGATTAAACTGTAAAATCGTTTTAAATAAATTTTAAAACCAAAAATTTTCACTTTCATGTCATTTTTGGTGTAATACCAGAATGTTCATGGCTCTGAAATTTTATTTTCCATAAATTTTATAATTAAATAGAATTTTTCCATAATAATTGTGAATTATTATGTCTTTTTGTCATAATTTGTGTTTTAATCCCATATTAATTCAAGATAATTAGTGAGAATAATTGTTTTGAAATTACACCAGATTAGTATCATTAGCATATCTTAAAATTGTTTTAAGAATTGATTATGAATTTTTATTGGTAAAAATTCCGTCAAAGAAAGCTCAAATGATCGTTGTTGGTAAGTTGGACGATTTGGCATGACATATTTTCATAATGCATTTTATTATTCATTTATATGAATGTTTTTTTAGCATTATAATTATGTAATTTTTCCTAATATGGACGTAGGTAGAAATTTGTATTTCCCGTAATGTAAGGGAATATCGATTTGTTTTGTAATTAATTGCGATTACGTATCGCCTAATTTGTAATTAATTAATAGTTTTATTTTAATTTTAATTACAAATTGTATAATAAGATATTGTTATGTAATTTAATTATTAGTAATTTAATGAAGCATCTAAAGACGGAGTTTTCATAAAGACGGTGTTTTCGGAAAGGCGTTCCGAAATCCTAAAGAAGGAGGCCAATTTATGAAGACTCAAGGGACCAGGGAGTTGGTTTCTGATATGTAATAATTTTATTTAATTAGATTAACTAGGTGGCCATATTAGGACTTGTTTGTTTATTTATGCATTCATGCCAAATCGTCACTACATGTTTTAATTTTTGTTGTTATCGATTTAATCGTCTAGCATTCACCAATTTTGTTCACTTAAAAGTGATATACAATTAAATTGATAAGATCTCTCACATTTGTTTAAAATTGAGATAAAGCCTTACCAAATAATAGCACCTATGAATCCCTTCTTCATTAGATGTAGGTTCGGATCACCGAGGTACATTCTTTTTACGTTGGGTAAGTAGGGTAATAAAAGTTATTATGCGTGAAAATTGGTTGGACTCAACGGGATAAATATGGGTTGAATCGGTCCATCGTGCCCATATTTATTCTGGGGCTAAAAGATAGATTTTAAGAAAATCCGTTAACCAAGAGTTCTAGTAGTATAATCAGTTAAAATGTTGACTCACTAAATTTATATAAATATGGGTTGAATCGGTCCACCGTTCCCGTGTTTATATAAAATTGGATCTTGGAATCATTTATATAATTCTGTGGGAGATCATTATATAAATGGGAACTTGTTAAAATAGTTTCACAAGTTAAAAATTTTTTTAGACGATAAATGTTAATCTTTCCTTTCATTTCCTTTGTAGTAATCACGATGACTTCTACCAGTGAAACCGTCACCATAGCTAGAGATTCATGGCTATGTTCTTTTATGGACAAATATGTTTTTAAAGCCGACGGTAGTAACTTTAAAGATTGGGAGGAACAACTTCGATTAGCTGCCGCAGGTGATGGCAAATTATGCTACCTTGTCGATACCTCTCCCCCTTCGCCTAGTACTAGGGCCACTGCCGATGTAAGGGAGTCTTTTTCAAATTATCAAAAGGAATCCGCTGCAATTAAAAATGTTTTGATTTTTTCAATGGATCCTGCTTTACAAAGGCAATGTGTCAAGTTTCGTGATGCACATGAAGTATTCTCGAGGCTTTCAACTATGTTTTCTCAAGCCCCGAGAATAATTCAATATGACACCGCAATTCGTTTCTTTGAGGCTAACCTCAAAGATGGTCAACCTGTAAGTTCACACGTACTTAAAATGATTGAGTACGTGGAAGCTTTAGAGGGGTTAGGATGCAAGATCCCCGACGAACTTGTGGTGGACCGAGTGCTCCACTCTCTCTCTCTCTCGCACGTCAAAGGATTTACCCAATGTAGGGTAAATTATAATATGACGAATGATGTGACCATAATTAGCGCACATTTAGTCCCCTAATTGAGCCTATTTTGCATACTATTATAACATTCTTTGGCCATTTTATCCGTCAAAACCTTCCTATTTGCTCTTCTATCGCATTTCATGTGTTTTGTAGAAAAGAAGATAATAAGGCGGGAATTCCCATCTTTCGTGCACATTTAGGAGCTACTTGACGATAATAGATGGACTAGTATGAAGAAGAAGCAAAGACTAAAGACCAATCTCGCAAGAATAGAATGGAAATGAGCAAAGAAGTGAAGAAGAGAAGAAGGACCACGACTGAAGAACAATCCGAGCGGATTGTACCTCAATCCGCCCGTCTCCGCTGAACAATCCGAGCGTCTTGCTCTCTGATCCGCTCGGATTGCCCCACCTCAATCCGCCCGTCTTGCTCCCTGATCCGCTCGGATCCCTTTGACCAATTCCGGCCGTCCCAACTCCCAGCCGCACGGATTTCTTCTCAGCACGGTTTCATCTTCTCCAAGCTTTCAAGAAAGACTCCCTTCCTCCGAAAAATACCGGCTTCTCCCTGCTCAATCTAAAAAGTGTAATTACTATTTTAGCCTTAGTTAACCCTAAATGCATCCACCTAATTTCCACTATAAATACCCCATCTTTGTAATTAATCAAGGATGTGGTTTTTGGGTAGAAAATCCTTCCTTAGATTAGATTAGGAGTAGATTAGAATAGATTACTCTTTAATCTTTCCACAAATTACACATTAATCTCTCCTTAATTATTGTTCAAGTTTATCATTCAAGTTTATTATTGGGTAATTGAAGATTATTGGGTTATTATTGGGAGATTGACAACCTTCCATCAATCAATCAAGTTTCTTCTATTATTCTTGCTTTATTATTTGGATCATCTTAAGTTGGTATAATTCCTCTACTCTTTAATCTTTATTGTTTATTTCCTCATTCTATTATCATGTTTACACTTGTTGTTGTGTTTGACACCATTAATGACATGTCCTCCATGATGATGAGTGAGTAGTCTCTTAGCTAGGATTAGTGGGTAATTAAGGGAAACCAACATGGGATTGATTCATGCTTAATCTAATGTGTTTTCATAATCAAATTGCTTGCTTGTTGTGATGTCAACTTTATGCACATGTTATGTTTGATGAAATGCCAAGCCTATGAATCCTTGCATTTTTACCATCTCTTATCTACTTAACTTGACTTGTAAGACATAAACCAACTCGAGTCTTGTTAGACCATGCATAGAAGTTGAATAGGAGGAAAGTAAGTCGACTTGTAGGTGTTGTACAATCTAATCGATTCGGCTCCGGGACCCAACTCTTCCTATGAACCGTAAGATATAACCCAACTCGGTTCCTCCACAACATTAATTGCTTGCAACCTTGTGAACATGTTTGTATGATCAACACCATGAATTCCCCTATGACCCCATGATATCCTAGCACTTTTAATCAATTGTTTACATCTCTCCTTTTATTGCTTATTTTACCTTATTGTTTTTATTAGTCCAGACACAACTACAAACCCAACCAAATTGTGACACTAGCATAAATTAAGATAGATAGACTTAGAACCCAAAGCACACCGTCCCATGGATCGACCTCGACCTACCGCTAACTAGTTGTATGTTGAGTATTATAAATGTGTTTGATTGAGAGCCCCAACGACACTCTACATCAAAATGGCGCCGTTGCCGGGGACGGTGCTATGTGATTAAGTTCTTACTTGTTTGTCTATTTTAATTGTGCTTTCACCTTGAGGAACTTGTTCCTCAAGGATTGTTCTTACCGTTTTTGTGTAGTTTCCATTGTTTGTAGTTATCTCTTTGTCTTAAGTAATGATGACTCAAGACTTGACATATGGAGTATGTGGTGGATCTTTTGAGTATGATTATGGGTATGGGGAGTTTGAGGAGCAAGTCAACACAAACCTACCTTATTATTTGTACAACGAAAATCCTAACCACTACCCCAATTTTTCTCACCAAAATTACCACACCCAATATCAACAAACACCCACCCAATACCCATTTCACAATAAACTTCAATTGCCACAATACAACCACTTTCACACTTACCCACAACAAAGAGATGAACCCATTCAAAACATGATTCTCCGAATGATGGGAGATCAACAAAACTTCTTCAAACAAATGCTAGAAGAGAGCCGGAAAGAGGACATTGTTCTTCAAGGCATTGTTACTCATGGTGAGGAGTTGGAAGTTCAAATTGCCCAATTAAAGGAATTCCAAACAATTACTCACAACTGTTCTTTGGATATTGAGCATAAATGCGAGTTTGAAGTAGTGACCTTTGGCATGAATGATGAGAAGTGGGAAGAGCCAAGTTCCTTGAGCTCTTGTGACTATGAGAGTGTTGTGTTTGATGAGGAAGACATGAGGTTGAGTAAACCAAATGCTCTTAATCTTTGTGAGTATGAGGGTGTGTCCTTTGATGTGAACATTGAGGTGTTGGAAAAAGAGCTAGATGAAGCCCCCATTCATGATTTACGTGAAGATAGCAACAATGATGGTGAACCTAGAGGAGGAATTCGTAATATCACCTTGCTTGAGGAGCCTATCCTTGAGACATTTGAGATACCCTATCATGAAGAAGAACGTCCTTCCTTTACCCTTCACGAAGACAACTTGGCACCTATCATGGAGCCAATGATCATTGAAGAGGATATGTTAGATCTTCTTCAAAAAGCCAAAGTGTCTTACAAGAGTTATTTGGTGAAAAAGCTCAAAGAGAAAATTGCTCGTGAGGCTACTTGTGAAGATTTGGCACCCACAATCTCAACTCCTAAGGTACCCCGTCATCAATGCCATAAGGATTCTCCTTCCACCTTGGAAGGATTGAAAAACCAAAATGCTATCACCGTCACCAAAATTGAAAAAGGAGGTGGTGAGTTGAAATCTCCGGATGAAAATAAGCCACACTTCATACCTTATGTTGATAAGAATCATGGGCTTCTTGGTTTGAAGCATTGCAAAGACTCAAGTGCTAAGGGTAAGGTGAAGAAGAGAATGGATGACAAGCTCCCTTGGCCAAGCTTCATTTTGAAATGGTTCAAACCTTATTCATGCTTATTTGAGGATTGTGCTCAAGCCTTTGACCGGTTATTGAGAGCATTAAGCAACATGGACAACAACAAGAATCTCTACTATTTGAACTAGTTTGGTGGAGTCCTATCTCAAACCACCATTTGTAAGATATTTCTTGAACTCTTTTATTTTGTACATTTGCATTTGTATTTAATTTCTTGCATAAAAGAGAGGAGAGAGAGAGTCATCTTACATGATTTTTGAGCAAGCTTCAGAAAAAGATAAGGAGAGAGAGAAAATCAATGCAAAGGGGTTTACTATTTCACGAAAGAAGAAAGAAGAAGAAGAAAGAAGCAGAGACGAGCGTATTCAAGAAAATCCGCCCGTCCTGGACCCACGGAAAAGAAAAAAAACTGAACTGATGAAGAATCCGAGCGGATTCAAAGAAATCCGCCCGTCCCAGGAGATCCGTCCGTATTCTTTGCGGGACGCCCGTCCCAAATGTCGTCCGAAGCAAGATTTTATTATACGGCGAAATCCGTGCGGATTTTTAAGGATCCGCCCGTCCTGTTGAATCCGTGCGTCTTACAAGAGATCCGTCCGTCTTCTTCCCCTTCCCAACAACGAAATTTTCTCTTCTCGAAGAATCCGTGCGGATTCTATAGAAGACGCCCGTCTTGCCCAACAAGGATCCGCCCGTCCCGTGACAAATCCGCTCGGATCGCACTATTCATACGGATAAAATCGGTTCAGCCCAACCCTATCCGTTCGGATTTCCCTTCTTTTTCTATAAAAACACCCCCTTTCTCCCTCATTTCCTCATCTCACCAAACCCTAAAACACTCTCCTAAATCCTCAAAACCTCATCAAAATCATCTTCAATCCTCAAAACACCCACATCACATTACCAACATGAGTTCCAAGGGAAAAGCCAAGAAATTGTTTGATTCGATCGGAAAGAAGCGCAAGGGATCCACTTCTTCAACACCACGAGAAGTGATAATGAGGGGAGGTATTGAGCAGCTCCACAACTTCCAAGAGGTGATCTTTACTTCCGACGACCAACGCGAGACTTTCGTCAAGCTTCTAGGTAAGAAATTTGAGCCTACTCAATTTGTTGATACTAGGGTGTTGGACATCCTTCAAATAAGGTACCCTACCGAGGCATTCTTCAATGGCCTTGGCATTGGGGACTTCTTCCATGCTCATGAGGAGACTTACCTTAGTCTCACGCTTGAGTTCTTGAGTAGCCTCAACATTGTGGCGGATTCCCGCAACAATTTAGGGATGGAGTTTAGGTTGTGCAACCGAGACCACTCCCTCTCTCTTGAGGAGTTTGCCTATGTTTTCGGTCTTGAGATACCCACCAACTATACCGAAAAGCCAGACAATTTTAATGTGGATCTCCTTTGGAAAGCAATCTCCGGGAGGGACTTTGGCAACATAAAGCGTTGCTATACTTTTGCCATTCAACACCCGGTGATCCGATTCACCGAACGCTTTGTTGCCGGATGCATCAATGGGAGGTACGAGCAAGATCGGTGTACCCTCCTAGACTTGACCTTTCTTGAGTCTCATTTAAATGTTCGAGCGGTGAGGCGTTATAACTTCAATACGCCACTTGAGATACTCACTAGGTTCCATGACTTTGCCCAAGGGACTTCTCCACTTAAGACCTCTGTGATGGGAGGTCTAATTACAATTTTGGCTAAGCAACTTTGCCCCGGGTTCAATGCCCGAGGTACCTATATTCCTCTTGAAGGGAGGACTTTGATTGATGAGCACACCATCTTCCATAGTCATCGATGGTGCACTTACACTGAAGATGGGAGTGTGGAATGGTTCACCAAGGGTTGCTCTTCTATGATCCTTGAAGGATGGAAAATACCGGGCATTGACCCAAGATTGAGTCCATACTCTCCCCCGCCAAGCTACCTCCTTGATATCCAAATTTTTGAAGATCCCCCTGAGAGGGAAGAGCCACGCCGTCAACCACCTCGCGGAGGGCCGGGCATACAAATGCGCCCACCTTCCTACGTCCCTATCCCACCTTACCCCTTTCCACATACCACTTTCCAACCGACAATCCCCAATGCGCCGAGGATTAATGATTTGATGGCACTCATGAATAGAGTGGACCTTGGGGTGCACAAGGGGAGGGAAGACAACTACTTGGCCCTCTACCCCCAATACTATAACATGGCTCAGCAAGGGTATGTTGACCCTAACGGTCCTTTGCCCTCTTGGGCACAACCGGAGCTCTTGTTCCCAAATTATGGGGACCAAACTAGGAGTCGCGGCGATGGAGGGCATTCTAGCCAAGGTGGAGGGTACTCGGGTCAAGGAGGAAGTTTTGACCAAGGAGGCTATTGGGGTCAAGCACCCGGACATGATCAAGCCGGGAGCTCTCATGGTTATGGCTATGACCACGATGAGGGTGACGAGTGAGAGAGGCCTACTTCACCACTTCCATTTGTATGATACCCATCTTCCCTCCCTCTCTTTTATACTTTTATATTACATCTAGTATAGTATTTAGCTTGCATTTGTATTATATTGCGTTAGCTAGTTCATAGTATAGTTGTATTCTCACATGATTCATGTAGTTAGTTGCATATAGACTAGAATTCATGCATAGTCACTAATGACCAATCCTATTCTTTTCTACACCAGAAATGGTGTTTAAATCGGTTTGGGGAGGTTTGATCATAGGTGACCATAGGTTAATAAGAATCATGCATCATATAGTATAATTTAAATTGTACTCATTTATTATATATCTCATATAGAATTGCATTTAGTTAGAGCATGCATTCATTCATATCATATCATTGCATTTGTACTTCAATTTCCATAAAATCAAAAATCCAAAAACATGTATTTCTTTTTCATTCCTACTCCTACATGTACATTGAGGACAATGTCCAAAATAAAGTGGGGGATGGGAATTTATATTCCAAAATGCATAAAAATTGAAAAATTTCGAAAAATCCCAAAAATATGTCTTTTAATTTCATAAAAACAAAAGCCATAAAAATTGAAAAATTGAAAAATCCAAAAACAAGTTCATTTCCTTTGTAGTGTAGACTTGTGTATATTGTTTTGTATATATTGTGTTTGTTCATCCTTTTTCACATTGATTGACTACGCCACATCCGAGACATGAGGATATTGAAGACCGCATGGTATGATCTTTCCAATCCCCTTTTTCCTCTTTATGTTAATGACTATGTGGCTTTATTGATGCGGTAAAAACAAAGTGAAATTAGGATTGCATTTAGTTTATTTGGCATATTAGTTGGTACAATCATATGCATTAGGATGTTTATATATTAGTTGCATCATGGCATGTAGTTGCATGTTAGAAAAATTTTGCGAAACCGTCTACTTGGGAAGCTTGACAAGTGTATATAGGCCCTAGTAGATGCTTTTTGTTCTTAAGACTTTGCTTGTTAGAATACTTGTAAAACACCCTAGGATGTGTCATACTAGTATCCTTTGACCCATGGTTTAAGGCCTAGTCAAGAGTACCTTGTGGTGTGATAACTCCTTGGCTACCGTTTATTCCAAGGTGACCCTTGAAACCATGCATACTTCTATCATTCATCCATGTTCTACCACATTTTTTTTGTCATCAAAGGGAATGGGCACAAAAAGAAATCAATTTGAGTTCAAAGAAATGAAAAGTGAAAGAAAGTTTGCAAAAATGCATCAAATGAAAAGAGGAGCAAAATAGAACTCCTAAAGCTTCAAATACAAGGCACCCTCGTTACTAATTAGGGTGACTTTGAAAATGTTCAAAAAGAAATGCAAAAAAAAATTTGTCAAGTATTGAAATGTCAAAAATCAAAAAGAAATGGCAAAGCAAGTGTTCTCAAATGTTATATGCCACAAGAAATTGGGGGGGAAAAACAAAAACAAAGCAAACTCCCAAAAAGAAACTCGAATACTATCGATCCCTTTATCCATCGCATCCATTTTTGTGCATGGTAGAGAGGGGACGACCCTTCTTCTTGTCTAGGCAAGAGGGGGAATTCCGCGATCCTCCAGTGTTTCTAACACCATAGGGAGTCTACTCTTGACAAAAGCATTTAACGATTGAGGACAAAGGTACCCTAGCTTGACACAACTTGGAGGTGATTTATTGGTATCCTTCTAGGCTTAGTAGTTTGAAGAAATTGCATCTATGAAGGAGTGTGTACCCTTGAATTGCTTCCCTTGTAGATAATTTCCGCCACTTAGATGAGGAAAGTGGCTATTCTTTTGTAGATGCATCCATTATGTGTTTTTGTGTGCTTAATGCTTGGATGTGTCGCCATTTTGGCAAGACCCACCTTGCCTTGCAAGAAGGCATCCTACCTCATGGTTGTCTTGTTGTGAGTTGAAGGGGCGGAGTGAGACCCGCTAATTGTCTCATATCGGCTATGTTATTAGGATAGTTTAAATAAAGGTCTAGTTTTAGTCACCTCTTTACTCGGGACGAGTAAAGGTTCGGTTTGGGGATATTTGATGTGACCATAATTAGCGCACATTTAGTCCCCTAATTGAGCCTATTTTGCATACTATTATAACATTCTTTGGCCATTTTATCCGTCAAAACCTTCCTATTTGCTCTTCTATCGCATTTCATGTGTTTTGTAGAAAAGAAGATAATAAGGCGGGAATTCCCATCTTTCGTGCACATTTAGGAGCTACTTGACGATAATAGATGGACTAGTATGAAGAAGAAGCAAAGACTAAAGACCAATCTCGCAAGAATAGAATGGAAATGAGCAAAGAAGTGAAGAAGAGAAGAAGGACCACGACTGAAGAACAATCCGAGCGGATTGTACCTCAATCCGCCCGTCTCCGCTGAACAATCCGAGCGTCTTGCTCTCTGATCCGCTCGGATTGCCCCACCTCAATCCGCCCGTCTTGCTCCCTGATCCGCTCGGATCCCTTTGACCAATTCCGGCCGTCCCAACTCCCAGCCGCACGGATTTCTTCTCAGCACGGTTTCATCTTCTCCAAGCTTTCAAGAAAGACTCCCTTCCTCCGAAAAATACCGGCTTCTCCCTGCTCAATCTAAAAAGTGTAATTACTATTTTAGCCTTAGTTAACCCTAAATGCATCCACCTAATTTCCACTATAAATACCCCATCTTTGTAATTAATCAAGGATGTGGTTTTTGGGTAGAAAATCCTTCCTTAGATTAGATTAGGAGTAGATTAGAATAGATTACTCTTTAATCTTTCCACAAATTACACATTAATCTCTCCTTAATTATTGTTCAAGTTTATCATTCAAGTTTATTATTGGGTAATTGAAGATTATTGGGTTATTATTGGGAGATTGACAACCTTCCATCAATCAATCAAGTTTCTTCTATTATTCTTGCTTTATTATTTGGATCATCTTAAGTTGGTATAATTCCTCTACTCTTTAATCTTTATTGTTTATTTCCTCATTCTATTATCATGTTTACACTTGTTGTTGTGTTTGACACCATTAATGACATGTCCTCCATGATGATGAGTGAGTAGTCTCTTAGCTAGGATTAGTGGGTAATTAAGGGAAACCAACATGGGATTGATTCATGCTTAATCTAATGTGTTTTCATAATCAAATTGCTTGCTTGTTGTGATGTCAACTTTATGCACATGTTATGTTTGATGAAATGCCAAGCCTATGAATCCTTGCATTTTTACCATCTCTTATCTACTTAACTTGACTTGTAAGACATAAACCAACTCGAGTCTTGTTAGACCATGCATAGAAGTTGAATAGGAGGAAAGTAAGTCGACTTGTAGGTGTTGTACAATCTAATCGATTCGGCTCCGGGACCCAACTCTTCCTATGAACCGTAAGATATAACCCAACTCGGTTCCTCCACAACATTAATTGCTTGCAACCTTGTGAACATGTTTGTATGATCAACACCATGAATTCCCCTATGACCCCATGATATCCTAGCACTTTTAATCAATTGTTTACATCTCTCCTTTTATTGCTTATTTTACCTTATTGTTTTTATTAGTCCAGACACAACTACAAACCCAACCAAATTGTGACACTAGCATAAATTAAGATAGATAGACTTAGAACCCAAAGCACACCGTCCCATGGATCGACCTCGACCTACCGCTAACTAGTTGTATGTTGAGTATTATAAATGTGTTTGATTGAGAGCCCCAACGACACTCTACATCAACGAACATGAAAAAGAGTTTACATGAGCTCCATTCTTTTCTTGTGCAAGCAGAGAAGGACATGGGATTGAGTGGGAGTACAAGGAAAGATGTGCTTGCGATAAACGTGAAGGGGAAGAAGCATTTAAGAGGAACACGGGTAAGAAGCCCATTCAGGTGGAGGGCAAAGGTAAAGCAATTGCGAATTGCTCTACCAAGCCTAAACCTATAAAGGGTAATCCTCTTAAAGATACTTGTAATTACTGTAATATCAAGGGACATTGGAGGCGTAATTGCACGAAATACTTGGATGACATCAAAGCTGGCATTGTGAAGCCAACATGTAATTTCTCAACCGAACCTTTTATGATAGACATAAATTATTCTTCAAATACAACTTGGGTATTAGATACTGGTTGTGGTTCTCACTTGTGCAATCATTTACAGGGCCTAAAAAGCATAAGAAAGCTAAACAAGGGTGATGTTGATCTCCGAATGGGTAACGGGTCTAAAGTAGCCGCCGCCTCAGTAGGAACTTATGTACTTAACTTAGCTTCGGGGTTGCAGTTGTTTCTTAATAATTGTTATTTTGTACCAACATTGTCTAAAAATATAATATCAGTATCTTTGTTAGACACTGAAGGTTTTTCTTTTGTAATTAAAGACAAACGTTGTACTTTTTCCCTTAATGGAATTGTATATAGCGAAGCTATTTCAATCAATGGTATTTATATTCTAGATACTTGCAACGATGTTTATCATTTAGATAATAAAAGACTCAAAACAGGTGATCCCGATCAATCTTATTTATGGCATTGTCGATTAGGACACATTAACGAGAAACGCATTAAAAGACTAGTGTCGGCTGGTATAATTAAACCTTTTGATTTTGAATCATTTGGTACATGCGAATCTTGTCTTCTTGGCAAGATGACTCGTTCACCTTTTCTAGGAAAAGGATCTCGAGCTAGTGAGTTGTTGGGTTTAATACACACCGATGTATGTGGTCCAATGACAATCACTGCTATAGGTAATTATGACTATTTCATTACTTTTACCGATGACATAAGTAGATATGGGTATATCTACTTAATGAGGTATAAAAGTGAAGCTTTTGATAAGTTCAAAGAGTTTCAGAATGAAGTAGAAAACCAATTAAATAAGAAGATTAAAGCATTACGATCAGATCGTGGTGGGGAGTATTTAAGCAATGACTTTAGAGATCACCTTACAAAACTGTGGTATTGTATCCCAGTAAACTCCTCCTGGCACACCACAATTAAATGGTGTGGCTGAAAGGAGGAATCGAACTTTATTAGATATTGTCGATCACTGATGAGTCAAACAGAGTTACCTAAGTCATTCTGGGGTTTTGCCATTTTATCTGTTGTACAATCACTTAATAAAAGTCCCACTAAAGCAACTGACAAAACTCCATATGAGATATGGAAAGGGAAAGTCCCGAATCTGCAATACATGAAAGTATGGGGTTGTGATGCTTAAATCAAGAGCAAGTCTGACGATAAGCTTGCACCTCGTTCTGAAAAATGTATTTTTGTAGGCTACCCTAAGGAAACTTGTGGATATTACTTCTACAATAGTAGCGAGAACAAAGTGTTTGTGGCTCGTGAAGCTGTCTTTCTAGAAAAAAGAGTTTATTTCTAGAAGACAGAGTGGGCGAAAATTTGAACTTGACGAAGTTCAAGAGCCACAAACTGATGTGACAGTACAGGAAGATGTTCCTTCTACGTTTTAATCGGTTATTGTTCCTTCTGAACCTAGGAGGTTAGAGAGGGTTAGTCGCCAGCCTGATAGATACCTTGGTGTCATCGAGGAAGATGGTGACTATGAGGTTTTACTTTTGGAAAGTGATGAACCCAAGACCTACAAAGCAGCTATTATGAGTTCTGACTCTAAGCTATGGCTCGAGGCCATGCAATCCGAAACGGATTCCATATACGATAATCAGATATGGGACCTGGTTGACATACCTAAAGATGTTCGACCTCTTCAGTGTAAGTGCATATTCAAGATTAAAATCGGTATGGATGGACATAAAGATGTCTACAAAGCTAGATTGGTGGCAAAAGGTTTCACCCAGGTTCATGGTTTACACTGTGATGAAACTTTTGCACCAGTTGCTATGCCTAGATCTGTTCGGATAATGTTAGCGATTGCTGCATTTCATGATTATGAGATATGGCAAATGGATGTCAAAACCGCTTTCTTGAACGAGTTTATGGAAGAGGAAGTGTTCATGACACAACCTGAGGGTTTTGTGGATCCTAAAAATCCTAACAAAGTATGCAAATTTAAGAGATCCATTTATGGTCTTAAGCAAGCGTCAAGGAGTTGGAATCATCATTTTGATCATGTTATTAAACAGAATGGTTTTTCTCGAAGTGTTGAGGAACTATGTTTATACATGAAGTTTAGTGGGAGTAAAGTTGTTTTTCTTACTTCTTTATGTGGACGACATATTACTCATTGGGAATGACGTAGATATGCTTGCTTCTGTCAAGAAGTGGTTAGGAAATCATTTCCAAATGAAAGATTTGAGCGAAGCTCAGCGCATCTTGGGTATCCGGATCTATAGGGATAGATCCAAAAGGATATTAACATTGAGTCAAGAAGCCTATATCGATAAGATTCTTGACCGATTCAATATGAAAAACTCCAAGAGAGGTTTTCTACCTATGGGCAGTGGGATCACTTTGAGTAAGTCACGTGTCCTCACGAGCCTAAGGATATTGAACACATGAAATCGATTCCCTATGCTTCCGCTGTTGGATCGATCATGTATGCTATGATGTGTTCTCGTCCTGACGTCTCGTATGCTTTAAGTATGACGAGTCTTTTTCAGAAAACTCCAAATGAGAGTCACTAGATAGCCGTCAAGAATATTCTGAAGTACTTGAGAAGGACTAAAGATTCATTCTTAGTGTTTGGAGGAGAATCCGAATTACGTATAAGAGGTTATATGGATGCCAGTTTCCAAACCGATATGGATGATTTGAAATCCCAGGTTGGTTTGTCTTTTTGTTGAACGGAGGGGCGGTTTGCTGGAGAAGTTTTAAAGAGTCCGTGACTGGTGATTCTACAACGGAAGATGAGTACATTGCAGCCTCTGAAGCTGCAAAGGAGGCTGTTTGGATTAGGCAATTTTTAGAGGGACTGAAAGTAGTTTCTATTGCCGAGGATCCTATCACTTTGTATTGTGATAACAGTGGGACTATTTTTCAAGCAAAAGAGCCTAAGTCGAGTAACAAGTCTAGACACGTACTTAGGAAATTTCATGTAATTAGAGATTTAATCGAAAGGAAAGAAATTACTGTTTGTAAGGTTGGGACAACTGACAACATCGCTGATCCTTTAACCAAACCTTTGTCTCAAGCCAAACATGATAGTCATGTAGTTTCGACGGGATTGAGACGAATGCCAGAACTTTTGTAAATTATATGATCTGTAATAATTAAGATATTGTATTTATTATTTCATATATGATAATTACATTTATCATTGCATTCAGTGTTATGTCTGAATTTTATATACTTTGTTTTCTCCAAATAGGTTGTAGTGACAATGTCGAACCCTATTAAGTGGATTGGATTAACATTGTATTTTGTCCCTAGTTACTTAATAAGGTGACGTCTTGGAGTGACTAGATTGTAAGGCGATATATGATATGTTCGACTGTCATATGGTCATAGTGATGGTTGATCGATTACATAGGCAGATTGTGAGACAATTTGTCGGACAATGACCGTTTATAGAGTCCTTTTGTTGGTGGGTCGTAGCGAGGGTTTCTATATATTCCTACGAGTCAATTCTTTAGACTGGTGACTATTTATCTGAGTTGGTGCGGTTTTCCGGTGGCTTTGGTTTTTGTTCTAGGTCGCACCGTAAAAGGAGGCCGATGAGCATTTACTGGGTCATTGTGATCTGTATCGAACGAAGAAGATAGGTCAACGCGATTGTCCATTTATGTCATATTTTATCTCAAGGCCACTCGAGGAGAGGTGACTGGAAATGCGTGGCCACGCTCGGATGAGATCTATAGTAGATTATCCGGTCGATAGTCGTTCTCATGATTGAGGAAACCATTTTATGATATGATCACGTGCAAGAACGACCTGAAAGACATCTTGCATTGAGTGGGAGATATTATTGGACAAGAGAATTGGTAACGCACACTTGTGTCGGACAAGTGGGAGATTGTTGGAGTAGTGTCCTCCACAATAAGTGCGTTTACATATTAAATCTCGTAAGAGGAATATCAGGGATTTATCTTTTTATTTGTCAGCTGGTCATCGTTAATCGGTAATGATTGGCTGACTAGAGTTTGACATTACTGTCATGTGACGGCGGTGATCAGCTGATCCCTTTAGGTCACACCTATAGGATGACGCCCAAATAGAATGAATTAGTTGTTTGTATGAGATACGAGATAATTAATTCCTTGTATTATTTGACTTTTAATTAGTCACGTAAAAGTATTATTTGATGACAAAAGTTACGAACTCAAAAGAGAAGATTTATTATTTAATTATGTGATATTTAAGTAATAAATTAATAATTTAGAATTTATTAATTAATTGTTAATTAATTAATTTTATGCGATATGTGTATATGTTTTGAGGTGGAATTAATTAGCTATTTATATTTTACAAGAGGTTGTAAAATTAGCTAATTGGGATAATATTGACACATTGTATGTTGATAAAATGGTCTTATGATTACTTAATAGTTAAGTAGTCACTGATAGTTATTTTTTTATTTTTTTATTTTTTTTTTGATGACGAGAGGGTTGAATCCCCCCCGGGCCCATGCATTCCCGCACCACCACATGGACCATGTAAGCCACCCCCTTCGGGGGCTGCAGTGGCCAAGTGATCATCGCCCCAGCTGGTAGTCGAACCCGGGACCTCTCAACTCTTGCATTTCTGCAAGCTTCAAGCTTTAATCCGGCTACCATTAGACTAACACCACTTGGTTATAGTTAATTATGTCAGATAATTAAATATAAGACTTATAAGCATTTGTGGGGACAAATGTCGAAAATCGAAATAGACCCGGAGGGAACCATTTGGACAGATTTTTATACACTACTAATACACTCATTGTGAGTGGAAAAGGTAGGCATTTCCCACTAGCATTTGTATGTGAATTGTATACATTTGCATGCCTATATATACCTAAGTCCTTCCATCATTTCTAAGGTTGGAAATTTGAAGAAAAATTGGTCTTTGTGTGCTTGTTGTGGATGGTTCATATACACCATCAATAGACCATATTTTTCTTCTTATTTTTTTCATCCTTTTACAATAAACACATATAAAAGTAAACTAATAATATTATCAAGGTAATAATATTAATTAGTACATCAAATATACGAATAAACAAGGTTACTACTACATTTACCTAGTTAGTATTTTAGTAGTATTTTGGGTTTATCTTGGGTGCCACCTTAGGAGATTACCTACTTTGGTAATTAAGGTGTTGGAGGATCATCCTTATTGTATTAGCACAAGAACAACATCAAGGAAGGAGTCCTTTAGTTGTGCCCATTTTGCCTTATAACAATGTAAGGAATTTTTGTCTTAAGATGGTTTAATACCATCTCTTTTATATTTTGCTTTCCATGCATGTAGATTTAGACCACCTAAAATTAATTTGTAATTTTGATATCATAAGATGAGTATTAATTTCGTCTAAATAACTAACATAAAGTCCCACTTAAATCAATCATATGCCTTCTCGAAGTCAATTTTTATTGACATAAAACCTTTATTACCCCGGTTTTTTTTTCATAAAATGGATCGCTTCTTGGAAGACCAAAATGTAGACATTTATCACCCATTTACCCTACGTAGCAAGGTTTGTACCCCGGTAAGGCCGAGTGCACTCCCTCACGAAATAGGTTTTCATGGTTTCTACTTTTTGGTAAGGCTAAGTCTCAATTGTTTATTTTAGTGAGAGGTCATGTCAATTTATTATCTATCACGTTTTAAGTGAACTAAAGCGGTGAACTACGATAATTGTAATTGACATGGTCGATAAACTTGATTAAATGATAATGCATGTTTTAGTTATGGCGATTTAGCGATGCATGCAACATATAAATAAAATGCAAAGCATAAAAATAAAATCCTAGTATGGCCTTCCTAGAATAGTAAATCTAATAAACTATTACAAATTCGGAAACCAACTCCTTTGGTCCCTTGAACTTCGGTCTTGGCATGTATTTCAAGGCAACATTTTCTTTGATGGATCGCCTTCTCGAGTGGCACCGTCTTCAAGGAACTCCGGAATAAATAAATTAAATAATAAATTACATAGTTTCCTATTATACATTTGTAATTAAAATAAAATAAAACTATTAAATTACAAAACGGTGATACGAGATCACAATAAATTACAACCGAATCAATATTCTCATACATTTCGGGTAATATCAATTAAAACTAAGGCCATACTAAGTAAAATTACATAATTCAAAAATTACATAAAATTAAAATATGACAATCATAAATAAAATGCAGCATTATAATATGTATGAACATGCCCAATTTTATGCTAAATCGCCTTTAAGGAGCCAATATCGTATATTAATCGGTTTTTATGGATTTGCGTGATTTAACCTTTTAAAATCACAATAATTACATAAATTCATATTTATGTACAAGTTAATTACCCTAACCATCTTAGGACTCAAAATTAGTCTCCACTAACATTTGACAATAATTAAACTTGGTTTCTTAATATTGTTCATAAATGGACCTAAAATACAAAATCATGTCATAAACTTCAAATTAAATCATAAAAATTTCAAATAATTTCAAAATTTGAAATTTAAACTTATGAACATTTTGGAAAAATACCATGACACTCATAATGTTCAAAACTTAGGTTAAGAATTTCGAAAATTTATCGAGAAAAACAATGTTTCGGTTTATTGATTTTAACAATTATCACCATAAAAATATGAGAAAAATTATTTTTATCGACTTTTCACTTTTATATCTGAAATACATGATAAAATACAACATGTGACGTTTTTCTTTAGTCATGAAGTATGTTTTAGCATTTTTACTAATTAAAGTCACTATTTATGTGATTTTTCATCAAAAATTCATAAATCATGCATAAAGACTTCATTATAGCTAAATATTTTACACAAATCTTGTAAAATTTCATGTGACAACATACTAAATTTCCATGACAAGATTCGAAATATAACTCATATTAACCTATTTACCCATTTAAATACGATTTTAACTTGAAAAAATCCATATTTCGAGCATAACAACTCATTTTATTATTAAAATTTACAGGCCATCAGTAGATAA
This sequence comes from Silene latifolia, assembly GCF_048544455.1. NCBI lineage: Eukaryota > Viridiplantae > Streptophyta > Magnoliopsida > Caryophyllales > Caryophyllaceae > Silene > Silene latifolia. Next base: position 27,445,903 of record NC_133537.1, on the reverse strand, counting down.
TATATGTGAAAACATATCCAAAAACCACTAAAAAAATCGAAGTTTAGCTATTTTTAGTCCAAAAATGACATTTTTTATCATAAAAATCACATTTTAATGCCAATATTATATAAAATGAACAATAAAATCCATAAATAAAACAAAATATCCGAAATAAATTTTAGGACCAGAAACTTTAACATGCAAATAAATTTCATGATATTTCATAATAAACACAAATTTATAAGTTTTGTTTGTTAATCTTATAACTCGGAAAAACAATAACCGATTTGCATGCAAACAACCTAAGGCTCATGATACCGTTTGTTAGAAATATTAATCTAATTAATTTAACATATTCATATATGTTAAACAACAAGAAAGAGACATGGGGTTGATTAAAATCTTCATCTAAAATATGAGAAGATTCAATCAAAATTGTTCAATCAAATTACAAATATTATTAGTGTAATATATGAGTATTAGTAATCAATTTTAAGGTAAACTACTAAACAAATATCTAGCACATATTATTTAGTGGGGATAAGGGATAATCTTGGGTGCAATCAAGAGGAGTGACTTCTATACTTGAAGTCTTTGGAGGATCATCCTAACATATTGAAAGCTCAAGAACAAGTGAGGTAGGAGACTTCACTTGTGCCCAAAATATCCGAAATATCAAATGTAAGGAACCGTTTTTCTCCTTACTCTTGTATTTGTTTTGCATGCACAAGATCCTTAAGTTTTTATGACTAAAACTTTAAACCAAAATATGTGATATTTAAAATATGATTCACTAAAATATGGAAGTATATGATATTAGCATCAAATAACGTATCTTATTGTAATAGTCTTTTACAGAAATAATAGAGATTATAAAGGCGATTTAGCATAAATTATATTTAATCAAATTACAATGAGACACGTAAATATTACTTCCAAAATCGTCCGTCAATTTTAAGTAATTTAATTAAATCGTATCGTCATACGATGTTGGAGTGTCTCCGACAATAATGCGATCACAATTGTCGATCATGATGATCACATGTTTAAATCTCATTTTTAAGAATACGTAAGGGATGATTCATTTTATAGTCAACTGATCAACATTAATCGGTAACGATTGGCTTGCTAGAGTTTGACGTTACTGTCGTGGGACGGTGGTGGTCAGTTGATCCCTTAGGGTCACACCTAAAGGATGATGCCCTAATCTGTAAAGTTGATTAATTGTATGGCGATACAAGTTAATCAATTCCTTAAAATTGAATAATTCAATTTGTGAGAGACAATATTGATATCTTATTATAATGGGATTAAATAAGATTTATTTTAGTAATTGAAATATTTTATTACTAAAATTATTTATTGTTTGTGAAACAATAGAGATGAGAATGAATGGTTAATTATAATTATAAGATGTTGTGTATTATAATTAAATGACCCATTTTATTTATGTGATCAAGTATTACTAGTCAATTTGTTGTATGTAATTTAATTAATTCATAAAATGATATTTATGTGATAAATATGCATTAAATTAATTAATAACATGTATCATACTACATGTGACATATTGTGTGACAAATGACAAATTGACAAAAATAAAATGGTAGTCCATTTTAAGTAAATGGACCGAAATGAAGTGGGTTTAGTGGATGGTGGTGATTTATTTTAATAAGCTAAAACAAACATCATCATAACACTACTTACCTAGCCTTACATGCCTAAGGTTTTGATAAGAACAAAAGGGAAAAGGGAAGGACCATATATTGGTCTCCCAACCTCCCAAAACCGTGACCCCTTTAATACACTAGAGATTTTTGTTCTCTACCTATTCAACTCATGCATGTTCATTCATACACATGCATAACTTTCCTCTCTCTCTCTCTCACATTATTGTACATCTTTCTCTAAAAACTTGAGAAATGATGATCCAAATTGTTCATAAAAGATTACTAATATTATTAGTGTAATATATGAGTGTTAGTAATCAATTTTAAGGTAAACTACTAAACAAATATCTAGCACATATTATTTAGTAGAGATAAGGGATAATCTTGGATGCTATCGAGAGGAGTGACTTCTATACTTGAAGTCTTTGGAGGATCATCCTATTACTCATCATAGCTCAAGAACAAGTGAAGGTAGGAGACCTTACTTGTGCCCATAAACCGAAATATTCAATGTAAGGAACCGGTTTTCCTCTACACTTATTTATATGTTTTGCATGCATAAGATCCTTAAGTTTTTATGACTAAAACTTTGAACTAAAATATGTGATATTTAAAATATGATTTCTAACAAGATTGAACACTGATACCACTTGTTAGAAATTTAATCTCATTATATAACATATTCATATATGTGACATTTTAATTTAGTCATAAAATTAAAACTAGATCTTATGCATGCAAACTTAAATAAGAATAGAGAAGAAATCGTCACTTCTTACTATAGTAGTTTCGGATTTAGGGCACAAGTGAGTTCTCCTTCTCACTTGTTCTTGAGCTTTCCTTACAAATGGAAGAACAAGGATTCAAAGATAGAATCCCTCCTTAAAGCATATACCCAAGGAATACCCTTAAAGACTAAAAATAATAAGATCTAGAATAATTATAATCTTACTAAAATGACTCAAAAACTATTATTTTGATCTCTATTATTTCGGTATAGAGAGGAAGGATTTTGGAGTTTTATTTCTCTTACTAAACTTCTATAAGTTATTGATGAATGAATAATATAATGCAAAAACTAGTAAGTGGTTTTATTTGCATTATAGAGATTATAAAGGGTAAAAACCCTTGGCTTGCTAGGTTGGGAAACCGGGTGCATGGGTAGGGAAAGGGCCAATATATGAGTTTCAATTCTTCCCAAGAATTGTAGGCATGCAAGGCTAGAATGTGTAGTAATCATTGTCTTTTTACATTATAAATTAAAACACAATGTAACCTTACTACTTACCCATTATTTCGGTATATTCATATAAAATGGAGAAGTCCATTTTATTTGTGATTTTGTCAATATGTCATATGTAACACATTACATGACATCTTATATATAAAATGTATTTTTAACAATTAAAAATCAACATATTAATAAAATATGTCACATATAAAAATTAACATAGTAATTCATAATTACTTGTACCAAAAGTGTTTCCGAATTATAAACTACAACATTCTGTATTTATAATAATTTATTCATTCCGTTTCAATTGTTTCCGTAAACAATAATTTCATCTAAGTAATAGAATAATTCGATCACTTAGACCGCATCTTATTTAATCAAATTACAATGAGACACGTAAATATTACTTCCAAAATGGTCCGTCAATTTTAAGTAATTTAATTAACTCGTATCGTCATACGATCAATTAAATATTCAATTAAGAGTATCATACTATAGGTATGACCTTACGGGATCAACTGATCACCACCGTCGTACGATAGTAATGTCAAACTCTAGTCAGCCAATCATTACCGATATGTCTGGACCAGTTGACTGTAAAATATTACTTCCCACATGTATTCTTAAATATGAGATTTAAACATGTGATCATCATGATCGACAGTTGTGATCGCATTATTGTCGGAGGACACTTATTCCAACAATCTCCCACTTGTCCTCGACAAGTGTGCGTCACCAATTCTCTTGTCCTATTACTATCTCCCACTCAATGCAAGGTGTCTTTCGGGTCGTACTTGCAAGTGATCATATCGAGAGTGGTTTCCTCGATCTGGAGAATAACTGATTGACCGGAATTATCTACCATAGATACCTTCCGAGCGTGGCCACGCATTTCCAGTTCATTACTCCTCGAGTGGCCCTGAGATATTGTTATAACCCTGACAAGGGGTGGACAATTCCTATCGCACTTATTCCCTTCGACTAGCCACAACCATCATAACCCAAAATATGCCCATTTGACCCCATTTACGAAGGTCGTAGTAACATAAATCAAAGTTAATCTGAAACTGTGCCACCTTAGGCGAACAGTCTTTAGTCAAAAGAATCGACTTATTAGAATACTATAGTAGCTCTCGCCACGACCAGGCTATATAAATTTGACAGAACTCTATAAGCGGTCATAAGGCCTGACAAAGTGTTCCTAACAGTCTGCCTATGTGATCGACTAGTCATCTCACATGACTCCATGGCACTTGAACTTGCCATCAATCGCATCACACTCTAGTCACTTCGAGACGTCACCTCATGTAAGTGAATATGGGCGAATACAATGCTAATCCGTGTTCACTTTAACGGGGTTCAATTGTCTCTACAACCCGTTTGGATGTAACAAAGTATAAGGTGAGTTAATAATAACTCAAACGACAAATGTGGACATCATATTCGGGTAGTCAATACCATATTACTACCTTGTGATGTATATAAGTGTGAAAACACTTGTTGATTGCAATAAAAGTTTAACATACCATGTGTCCATGTGTTCATACTTTTCGTATTGCACTTTCCTTTATATTCATGTTTGTCTCACATAGCATGAACCTTACCAAGTACATATCTAAGTTCCCAACCTAGGTTTAGGTTCTTTATCTTGAAAGAACTTTCTTGTTGTTTATCACATAACCAACGAATTGTGGTGGATGATATAACTCACACTAGTCAAGTGTTCCACCAACTCGCAATGCACTAGGTATACGTTTTGTAGGGTCTTGCAACAATTGTCAAGATGATTAGCCTAGCACTTCTAATAAGTCCTAGCATATTAGAAAATACTAGTTTTGAGTAACTTCTTACTATAACTAAGTATCTTTCCAACTTCTTATTTCTCATTAAGTTTAATCAGCTTAGGATCTTCATAAATCCTTATATGGTTTTTGAAAACTTCAATATGTGCAACTTCTTGTCACATAATAGAGTGTTCTGTTAAACACTAGAATAGCTCATTAGTTCTCCTCGAGAATTCATGACGATTCTTCTATGTCTTACCAATGACTCATCATGCTCTTAAGCATATGATTCATTATTGGACATGTGCATGATTATTCTAATGGCGGAAACATTAGTAATCTTTAATCATGTGATCAACCATTCTTAGGTTCAATGAATGACCATGACTGCTTATGGTAATTCCATTTTCATCGATATGAATAACCCACGTTTCTCGTTGATTTGATGTGTATATCTCAATACCTATCCAACATCCCATGATGTGATTGGATTCATCATAGTCCATTTTCATCCAGAATTGAAAACTCAAATACTTCTTTGTTAAAGATAGTACTAGCTCGTCATTCTCATGAGTAATGAGTTATAAATTTTACAAGATGATTGCTCCCGCTAAATTTCATGTCTTCACATGATAATTTCAAACTCCCACTTAATTCCACATGTTTCGCAATTGACTACTCAATCGAAACATTTCAAGAATTGAAATACATTTTGCTTTGCCAAGTTATTAAGATTAAAACCATATGTGTTCTTAACATATCCTTTCAAAATACCTATTTTGAAAAGGTTTCACTCTTAAACTTTATACAAAAGATATTTTAATCTCTAACTCATTCATTTTTATAATGATGCGTAGCAATGTCATTATTTAAATGTGAAATACCATTTAATACACGTCCTTCTCAAAATACCCTTTTCCGGAAGGAGGTTTAACCATTTCATTTTCATAATGAGGTTAAGTAATGACACTAGCGTGGTTAACAATTAACTTAGCTTTTGTAGATATCGGCATATCTTCCTTTGCAACTTTTAATCATAAATCTCATTTATATTCGAAGATGCAACTCTGTTTCATTTAGGCTCTTAAGTAAATATCAATGTTGAAACTCTATTTATATCTAGGTCATAAACTAGCAAAATCTCTTGTTGAGACTTTTCTTTACTCATTTTCTATCTTCTTTAATCATTTTCTATCAAAACTTTCTTTTGGTCTCCTCGTGTAGTTATCTTAAGAACATATTCTTTTGATTACTTTACTTGGTCTCTTTTGTCATGTAGATCTCATCTATTCGAGATCATAGATCTCATATATTTATGTATACTATCTATTTAGGTATACAAATTATTCTTTCTTTCTTAGATCTCATTTACTCAAGCATACAAATTATTCTTTGTGTCTTCATTTTTCTCCCACTCTATCTTTAGCATAAATACACTAAATATTGAAAGATAGCTTATGAGACACAAATAATGATTTTGAAGTAGAAGGAGGACTATCTCATAGATTGACTAATAGACTTTAAATTTGATGAGTGTACTTGGTAATTGACATTCCTTTAGGAGAGTTCATCAACTCAACATCACTTTATAATTGATCATACACAAGCCTTAAGCTTGTGGACATATAATGAATCCCATCATTATAGTTGTCTATTGGATCACTTTAAGTAGATGATCATATGTTTCTATGTGCAAGCATATAAAGACGGATTTTTAGAACAAACAAATACGATAAAAGGGGTGACTTGGGTTGCAAACCAAGCCACCATAATCCAAAATACAACTTTTGTTTAGAAAGGATCAACCATTTCCATGTCGAACACGGAAATCAAAATAGTTCTAAAAATCCGAAACACAACTTAAAATAAGACAATAATAAAAGCCAAGCTTTATTGGTAGCTACTCCTAGCTCCTTGATGATTTCTCAAGCTTGCTTTTCCTTTCCTTTGTCTTTGCTTGGAGGAGGCCCTATTTACAATAAAAAGGGGATACATTATCACAACTTTGTATCAAAATAACATAGTTGAATTAGAAACATAAAAGAAAGGATAGTCATTTACCTACTGGAGTGATTTTTCCAGCTTTGATGTCACCAAGGTACTTGGAACAATTCCTCTTCCAATGTCCAACACCATTACAATAATGGCATTTGTCAAGAAGACCCTTCTTAGTTTTGGAAGTGCTAGCTTCAAAAGTCTTAGCCTTGGTGGACATGGGAGCTTGCCTCTTACCCTTTTTCCCATTCTTCTTGAACTTCCCCTTGCTCTTGGTGCTTATATTAAGCACATCCTTAGGTGGGTTAACATTTAACCCCATGTCTCTTTCGGCTTGCACAAGTAACTTGTGCAACTCTTATCAGGATGGCGAATAATCAATATGGAATTGACCAAGTGATAGTTACCAAATACCCATTGTTAAGTAACTTTGCACAAGCATGAGATTGTGGAATACAATAAGAAATTATTGACTAACCTGTATTTGATAATTAATAACATGTAACATACTACATGTATTATATTTCTCCAAATCTTAAATAATTCCCAATGATCAATATGTCATCCACATATTGGACTAATTAAAATTACCGTAACTCTCACTAAACTTTATGTATAAACACAACTTCTCGACCTATCGAGAAAAGTTTTATAACATGATCAAAACATTGATTCCAACTCATTGATGTCCAACTTAACACCCTCTCTTAAGTTTCACATTATCTTAGGATGGCAAGAATCTACAAAACTCAAGACATGTATTGAATACATTCTTTCTAATTGAAGAAGTGGGTTTTAGATTCACTCGCTATATATATCTCATAATGAAACACAATCCCTAAGAAGATCCAAATAGACTTAAGCATTTCAACTAGTGCAAAACCCTTTGCTACCAATCAAGCTTTGATATCTAACATTCACTTGGAATTTATTTCGGATTTTCATGGCTCTAAGCCTTGTATTGAGTTGTGACTTAAACACTCTCTTGTAAGTCATAGGTTCATTACTTTCCAGAAGTAATCAACTTGAATCAAACAATTTCTTTGTAAGTTGCAAGCTCTTTACTTTCTAAAAGTAACACTAATTCATCATCTTTAACAAGTGATATATTTGGCTATAATGAAGTCTTTAAGTGTGATTTATGAATTTTTGATGAAAAATCACATAAAGAGTGACTTTAATTAGTAATAATGCTAAAACATATATGAATATGTTAAATAATGAGATTAATAAATCTAACAAGCAAGAAACTGGTCTTTCTTGGCTACATGAGACGTTTTGTGTAAGACGTTATTTCTTCAAAACCTAGGAGGTTAAAGTCATCACTTGTTTAAGATGATGAATTAGTGTTACTTTTAGAAAGTAAAGAGCTTGTAACTTACAAAGAAATTGTTTGATTCAAGTTGATCACTTCTGGAAAGTAATGAGCATATGACTTACATGAGAGTGTTTAAGTCACAACTCAATACAAGGTTAGAGCCATGAAAATATGAATTAAATTCCAAGTGATTTGTTAGATATCAAAGCTTTGATTGATAGCAAAGGGTTTTGCACTAGTTGAAATACTTAAGTCTATTTGGATCTTCTTAGGGATTGTGTTTCATTATGAGATATATATAGCAAGTGAATCTAAAACCCACTTTTTAAATTAGAAGGAATGTATTCAATACATGTCTTGAGTTTTGTAGATTCTTGCCATCCTAAGATAATGTGAAACTTAAGAGAGGGTCTTAAGTAGGACATCAATGAGTTGTAATCAATGTTTTGATCATGTTATAAAACTTTTCTCGATAAGTCGAGAAGTTGTGTTTATACATGGAGTTTAGTGGGAGTTACGGAAATTTTAATTAGTCTTATATGTGGATGACATATTGATCATTGAGAATGATTTAAGACTTTTGGAGTAATATAATACATCTTTAATATCCGGTTTTATGGAGATAAATCCACGTGATATTAGCGTCAAATAAGAAGTCTTATGTTTATAAGATTCATGACTAATTCAATCGACTTTAACATATTTGATTGATTCCATTTGCTTCCGCTGCCGGATCAATTAAATAAGTAATGATGTATAACACTTCATATACTTTGAGTATGATGAATTGTTTCAAATCGAATTTAAGTAATAGTAACCAAATAGCCATATTGATTATTCTTAAGTGCTTGAAGAAGCATTAAAGATGCAAAGTTAAGTGTTTTTGCAATTTCACTTAGTCTCCTTGTGCAAAGTTACTTGGTAACGTTTGGCTCTAATCCCTCCAACGAATTGCGGCGCATCTGTTGGAGTGTCCCCGACAATAATGCGATCACAATTGTCGATCATGATGATCACATGTTTAAATCTCATTTTTAAGAATAAGTAAGGGATGATTCATTTTATAGTCAACTGATCAACATTAATCGGTAACGATTGGCTTGCTAGAGTTTGACGTTACTGTCGTGGGACGGTGGTGATCAGTTGATCCCTTAAGGTCACACCTAAAGGATGATGCCCTAATCTTTAAAATTGATTAATTGTATGACGATACAAGTTAATCAATTCCTTAAAATTGAACAATTCAATTTGTGAGAGAGAATATTGATTTCCTATTGTAATGGGAATAAATAAGATTTATTTTAGTAATTGAAATACTTTATTACTAAAATTGTTTATTGTTTGAGAAACAATAGAGATAAGAATGAATGGTTGATTATAATTACAAGATGTTGTGAATTATAATTAAATGACCCGTTTTATTTATGTGATCAAGTATCACTAGTCAATTTGTTGAAAGTAATTTAATTAATTTATAAAAATGATATTTATGTGATAAATATGCATTTAATTAATTAATAACATGTAACATACTACATGTGACATATTGTGTGACAAATGACAAATTGACAAAATAAAATGGTAGTCCATTTTACATACATGGACCGAAATAGAGGGAGTTATGGTGGATTATGGGTGAATTATTTTATGTGATAGAATATTATATTCATGCCTACACCATTTAGCTTACACACCTACTCTTACATCACTTACACAACCTATTACCATGTGAAGAGAAAAAGCATAAAGTAAGATGCCATCCTTGGCATTTGGTGAGGCTCCAACCGTGTTCCCTCCTTCAAATTGAGAGAATTAGTTCTCTTATTTTTATTCTTACACATCACATGCAAAAGTTTATGCATTATTCTCTCTTCTCTTTAATCTTCATCTAAAATATGAGAAGATTCAATCAAATTGTTCAATCAAATTACTAATATTATTAGTGTAATATATGAGTATTAGTAATTAATTTTAAGGTAAACTACTAAACAAATATCTAGCACATATTATTTAGTGGGGATAAGGGATAATCTTGGGTGCAATCAAGAGGAGTGGCTTCTATACTTGAAGTCTTTGGAGGATCATCCTAACATATTGAAAGCTCAGAAACAAGTGAGGTAGGAGACTTCACTTGTGCCCAAAATATCTAAAATATCAAATGTAAGGAACCGTTTTTCTCCTTACTCTTGTATTTGTTTTGCATGCATAAGATCCTTAAATTTTTATGATTAAAACTTTAAACCAAAATATGTGATATTTAAAATATGATTTCCATCAAGTGGTATCAGAGCATTATGGTTGTTGCATGCAAGACCGGGATCGTTTTTCCGAGATAATACGATTAACGAATAAAACTTGAAATTTAGGATTTATGAAGATAAATCAGGAAATAATTTTTCATGTTAAAAATGTTCTGATCCTAAATGGATTGTAGGTCATATGGGATGATTTGTGGATTTTATTGTTCATTTTATATATTATTGGCATTAAAATATGATTTTTATGAGAAAAATGTCATTTTTGGACGAAATATAGGTAAACTTCGAATTTTCCAGTGGTTTTTGGATATGTTTTCACATGTAATACATACAGATGGCCTGTAAATATTCATATTAAAATAAGTTGTTTTGCTCGAAATATGAATTTTATAAATTAACATCTTATTTAAATGGGTAAATAGGTTAATATGAGTTATATTTCGAATCTGGTCATATAAATTAGTATGTTGTCACATGCAATTTTACAAGATGTGTGTAAAATATTTGGCTATAGTGAAGTCTTTTTGCATGATTTATGATTTTTTGATGAAAAATCACATAAATAGTGACTATAATTAGTAATAATGCTAAAACATACTTCATGACTAAAGAAAAACGTCACATGTTGAATTTTATCATATATTTCAGATCTAAAAGTAAAAAGTTGATGAAAATAAATTTTCTTATATTTTCATGGTCATATTTGTTAAAACCGATAAACCGCAACATTGTTTTTCTCGATAAATTTTCGAAATTTTTAACCTAAGTTTTGAACATTATAAGTGTCATGGTTTTTTTTCCAGAATGTTCATGAGTTTAAATTTCAAAATTTGAAATTATTTGACATTTTTATAATTTAATTTGAAGTTTATAGCATAATTTTTGTATTTTTGAGTCCATTATGAACAATATTAAGAAATCAAGTTGAATTATTGTCAAAATAATAGTGAAGACTAAGTTTTGAGTCCTAAGATGGTTAGGGTAATTAACTTGTACATAAATATGAATTTATTTAATTATTGTGATTTTAACAAGTTATAATCACGCAAATCCATAAAAACCGATAAATATACGATATTGACTCTTAAAAGGCGATTTAGCATAAAATTGAGCATGTTCATACATATTATAATGCTGCATTTTACTTATGATTGTCATATTTTAATTTTATGTAATTTTTGAATTATGTAATTTTATTTAGTATGGCCTTAATTTTAATTGGTATTACCCGAAATGTATGGGAATATCGATTCGGTTGTAATTATTGTGATCTCGTATCACCGGTTTGTAATTTAATAGATTTATTTTTATTTTTAATAACAAATGTATAATAGGAAATTATGTAATTCATTTTGTAAATTAATTATTCCGGAGTTCCTTGAAGACGGTGCCATTCGAGAAGGCGGTCCATCAAAGAAAGTGTTACCTCGAGATGCGTGCCAAGACCGAAGTTCAAGGGACCAAAGGAGTTGGTTTCCGAATATGTAATAGTTTATTAGATTTACTATTTTAAGAAGGCCATACTAGGATTTTATTTTTTATGCGTTGCATTTCATTTATATGTTGCATGCATCGCGAAATCGCCATAACTAAACATGCATTTTAATCGAGCTTATCGACTTTGTCAATTACAATTATCGTAGTTCACCGCTTTAGTTCACTTAAAACGTGATATATAATAAATTGACATGACCTCTCGCTAAAATAAACAATTGAGACTTAGCCTTACCAAAAAGTAGAAACCATGAAAACCTATTTCGTGAGGAAGTGCGCTCGGCCACACCGGGGTACAAACCTTGTTACGTAGGGGAAGTGGGTGATAAATGTCTACCCACCGAATTCATGTTGATAAGGGATGAATCGGCTACACCGTGCCCAAGTTAATGTGAATTTGGATCATGGACACATTTATTCGAAATTTGGGTTGAACTCAACAAAAGTATTCTCGACCATAGCCGGATGTGTTTTGGGCTAAAGATAAATATTAATGTAATTTTATCGACCAAGAGTTCTAAAAGTAGAATCGATTAAAGAGTTAATCCACCGAGTTATATTGATAAGGGATGAATCGGCTACACCGTGCCCAAGTTAATATGAATTTGGATCTTGGAATCATTTATCATAGTTGGGTAGAGTTCACTATGTAAATGCTTTACTTGTTAAATTACTTACAAGTATTATTATAACGACAAATTGTTTTGTTCTCATTATTCCGTTATCATATTGTTCTATTTCTTTACCTCAATTTATACGATATCATTTCGATTTTAATTCAAATCTCCATTAAAACATCGTAACGAAAGACAAAATTTGAATTTTCTTCTAAAAACCTCGTATTATTCATTGAAAGGATCTCTTGTGAAGAGTATAGATAAAAGTTATTCGTGATAAAAAGGGTTTTTGATTCTTGACTAACATATCTACTTACAATGAATTGTTTCTCATATGCTTAATTGAGTTAAGTACTTTGAAACGTTACATCATTTTGGTAGCTAGATTTGTTGGAAATCAAAATTGACCAAAATACCGCAACCACTTCAATGAAAGTTTTAAGACTAAACAAATGAATTGAAGAGTAGTCTTCATGAAATTCAATTTTGCTTCTCTAAGCAAAGACTCATTGAAATGAGTGGAAGCATTCTCTTAACCGTTAAGAAAAGGACGAGATTCAAAGAAGTAAAATTAGAATGGAATTGATACAAGGTAATGTTAAAAGTAAAGTTATTGAGAATAACGATATTAAACCTATCAATCACGACCAATAAAGTTTCCATTATCTTAATTGTTAGACGCTAGAAAGGAAACTACTCCAAATTATTGAAGAATCATCAAGTTAGTTGTGGGACATCTAATAGGACCTTCTTCTTTAAATGTTTATTTGATTGACATAAATTTTGCTAGTACTACTTCGTCAATATTAGAAACCGGTGGTGGTTTTTATCATTGTATTTGATACATAGGATGATTAGAATATGACGACTAGCAACAATGATGTCGTGAGATAAAGTCATTGTGTACTCAATCTAGTTTTTGGGTTTATAGTTGTACTTAATTGTGACTATTAAGTGCATAAACTCTAAATAAGAATATAAACTTGTTAAGATACAAAAGAGGTTCCACTTTTGTGACCCTATACACCATGATTTGATGTATGGCTAGTCCATTATCAAAGGTAATTATATTCTAAACCAAACTAGAATGATATATCATGTAGATGATGCAAGACTCAAATTGGTAACCCAAGATTAAACCTTAAATTCTGGAATGATGAACGCAAAGAGTTATTGAGTACTCTTGGAACCATTAGATTGTTAATCTTATGGTATATGCGTATCTTGTATTCAAAGCAAGATGTCTCGTGCTTTTGGTTGAAAAGGAGATCAAGGTTGTAAATCATTGATCCAGAATAGGTTGATCATTTTCTTTTACCTACGATTTAAGTTGACACTAATGTGTTCACTTAATAAGGTAAATAAAGAAATCTTTGAAGAAGTTCAAAGAGTTCAAAGAATCACGATTTAGTCGTGATGGGATTATCAAAGTGAAGACTTTGATATAATCCAAAGGAAATGTGATATAGTATCACAAATTAATCTCTCTTAGCTCGCATTATGGGATAATGTGTGGTTGGATAAAGAAATCAAACGCTATTCGATATGGTTTGGACTTCAATAAAGTTACTTTTAGTTACTTGATCCTTTTGGGGATTTTATCATTTTGTCTAAATTATTTTTCCACTAAATCAAGAACGAATCATATGAGATATGAAATGGTAGGGTACAATGTTTATAAGTTTTCAAAAGAAACGAATGCTCATTTTTTCCTTACTATAATCACGAGTACAACGGGTTTGTGGCTCGTGAAGCTGTCTTTCTAGAATACAAGTTTATTTCTAGAAGACAGAGTGGGATAAATTATTCAAGAGCCACAAAGAATGTTATGTCGCAAGAAACTGGTCTTTCTTGGCTACATGAGACGTTTTGTGTAAGACGTTGTTTCTTCAAAACCTAGGAGGTTAAAGTCATCACTTGTTGAAGATGATGAATTAGTGTTACTTTTAGAAAGTAAAGAGCTTGCAACTTACAAAGAAATTGTTTGATTCAAGTTGATTACTTCTGGAAAGTAATGAACACATGACTTACATGAGAGTGTTTGAGTCACAACTCAATACAGGGCTTAGAGCCATGAAAATCCGAAATAAATTGCAAGTGAATTGTTAGATATCAAAGCTTGATTGGTAGCAAAGGGTTTTGCACTAGTTGAAATGCTTAAGTCTATTTGGATCTTCTTAGGAATTGTGTTTCATTATGAGATATATATAGCGAGTGAATCTAAAACCCACTTCTTCAATTAGAAGGAATGTATTCAATACATGTCTTGAGTTTTGTAGATTTTTGCCATTCTAAGATAATGTGAAACTTAGGAGAGGGTCTTAAGTAGGACATCAATGAGTTGGAATCAATGTTTTGATCATGTTATAAAACTTTTCTCGATAGGTCGAGAAGTTGTGTTTATACATAAAGTTTAGTGAGAGTTACGGTAATTTTAATTAGTCTAATATGTGGATGACATATTGATCATTGGGAATTATTTAAGACTTGGAGAAATATAATACATCTTTAATATTCAGATTTATGGAGATAAATCCACATGATATTAGCGTCAAATAAGAAGTCTTATGTTGATAAGATTCATGACTAGTTCAATCAAGTTGAACACATTTGATTGATTCCATTTGCTTCCGTTGCTGGATCATTAATTGAGTAATGATGTATAGCACTTCATATACTTTGAGTATGATGAGTTGTTTCAAAATCGAATTTAAGTAATAGTTATCAAATAGCCATATAGATTATTCTTAAGTGCTTGAAGAAGCATTAAAGATGCAAAGTTAAGTGTTTTTGCAATTCACAAAATTGTGTAAGGGCTTACACTAATGACTGTTGAGATTGTATAAGGTTTCGGACAAAAACCATATTCGAAACACCTAAAGATGGTTAAGGAACCATTGTGACTATGTTATTTAAGAAGTGGATTTGCTAGAATTGTTCTAGGCAATAGAGAACAATGAGAGATGCTTACAACGAAAATTGAGTACACTTGCAATCATGAGATGTGCAAGAGGATGGATCCCGCACATTGTGAAAATAGTGGGAGCTATTCTAAGTCCAGAGAGCTTTTGTCTAGATTGGATCTAGACACGTACTCAGAAAGTTTTGTAATACAAGGTATGCATTACGAAAGGAAAACGAGTATGTAGCAAGGTTGAGCAAAGAGTTGCTAAAACCTACTTAGCAAGGCCTAATCATTGTCTAAACATGATGAGTCATGTCATTTCAATTGAATTAAAATGAACAACTACATACAAGATAAAATTAGATTATAGAACATGAAATAGTAATCAGGCATTGACTATTCATATGTGATAATCGCATTTGTCGTTCGAGTTTTTACTTTAAAAACTCTTTTCTTGTACTTTGTTACATCCAAACGGGTTGTATGACAATGTTGAATCCCGTTAAAGTGAACCTGGATTAACATGGTATTTTCTCATAGTCACTTGTATGAGGTGACGTCTTGAAGTGACTAGAGTGTGATGCCATTGATGGCAAGTTCAAGTGCCATAGAGTCATGTGAGATGACTAGTCGATCACATAGGCAGACTGTTAGGAACACTTTATCGGGCAGTGACCGCTTATAGTTCTGGCAAATTTATAATGCCTGGTCGTGGCGAGAGCTACTATAGTATTCTAATGAGTCGATTCTTTTGACTAAAGACTGTTCGCCTAAGGTGACATGGTTTCAGATTAACTTTGATTTATGTTACTACGACCTTCGTAAATGGGGTCAAATGGGCATATTTTGGGTTATGATGGCTGTGGCTAGTCGAAGGGAATAGTGCGATAGGAATTGTCCACCCCCTTGTCAGGGTTAAAACAATATCTCAGGGCCACTCGAGAAGTAATGAACTGGAAATGCGTGGCCACGCTCGGAAGGTATCTATGGTAGATAGATTCCGGTCAAATCAGTTATTCTCCAGATCGAGGAAACCACTCTCGATATGATCACTTGCAAGTACGACCTGAAAGACACCTTGCATTGAGTGGGAGATAGTAATAGGACAAGAGAATTGGTGACGCAAACTTGTCGAGGACAAGTGGGAGATTGTTGGAGTGTCCCCGAAAATAATGCGATCACAATTGTCGATCATGATGATCACATGTTTAAATCTCATTTTTAAGAATACGTAAGGGATGATTCATTTTATAGTTAACTGATCAACATTAATCGGTAACGATTGGCTTGCTAGAGTTTGACGTTACTGTCGTGGGACGGTGGTGGTCAGTTGATCCCTTAAGGTCACACCTAAAGGATGATGCCCTAATCTGTAAAATTGATTAAGTGTATGACGATACAAATTAATCAATTCCTTAAAATTGAACAATTCAATTTGTGAGAGAGAGTATTGATTTCCTATTGTAATGGGAATAAATAAGATTTATTTTAGTAATTGAAATACTTTATTACTAAAATTGTTTATTGTTTGAGAAACAATAGAGATAAGAATGAATGGTTGATTATAATTACAAGATGTTGTGAATTATAATTAAATGACCCATTTTATTTATGTGATCAAGTATCACTAGTCAATTTGTTGAAAGTAATTTAATTAATTTATAAAAATGATATTTATGTGATAAATATGCATTTACTTAATTAATAACATGTAACATACTACATGTGACATATTGTGTGACAAATGACAAATTGACAAAATAAAATGGTAGTCCATTTTACATACATGGACCGAAATAGAGGGAGTTATGGTGGATTATGGGTGAATTATTTTATGTGATTGAATATTATATTCATGCCTACACCATTTAGCTTACACACCTACTCTTACATCACTTACACAACCTATTACCATGTGAAGAGAAAAAGCATAAAGTAAGATGCCATCCTTGGCATTTGGTGAGGCTCCAACCGTGTTCCCTCCTTCAAATTGAGAGAATTAGTTCTCTTATTTTTATTCTTACGCATCACATGCAAAAGTTTATGCATTATTCTCTCTTCTCTTTAATCTTCATCTAAAATATGAGAAGATTCAATCAAATTGTTCAATCAAATTACTAATATTATTAGTGTAATATATGAGTATTAGTAATCAATATTAAGGTAAACTACTAAACAAATATCTAGCACATATTATTTAGTGGGGATAAGGGATAATCTTGGGTGCAATCAAAAGGAGTGACTTCTATACTTGAAGTCTTTGGAGGATCATCTTAACATATTGAAAGCTCAAGAACAAGTGAGGTAGGAGACTTCACTTGTGCCCAAAATATCCGAAATATCAAATGTAAGGACCGTTTTTCTCCTTACTCTTGTATTTGTTTTGCATGCATAAGATCCTTAAGTTTTTATGATTAAAACTTTAAACCAAAATATGTGATATTTAAAATATGATTTCCATCAAGATTTATAAAATGATATTTATGTGATAAATGTGCATTAAAATTAATTAATAACATGTAGCATACTACATGTGACATATTGTGTGACAAATGACAAATTGATAAAATAAAATGGTAGTCCATTTTATGGTACATGGACCGAAATAATGAGAGTGATGGGTGTTAGTGGGTGAATTATTTTATAAGATAAAATAAGCTAATTATGCCTAGTCTACACTTAGCCTTACATGCCTAAGGTTTTGATAAGAACAAAAGGAAAAGTGAAGGACAAGATATTGGTCCTCATCCCTCCTTGAACCGTGACACCTCCTCCACTATTAGAGGACTTTTGTTCACTACTCATTTAATATAGTTGTCCATTCAAAATACATGCAAAAGTTTATGCATTATTCTCTCTTTTCTTTAATCTTCATCTATAATATGAGAAGATTCAATCAAAATTGTTCAATCAAATTACTAATATTATTAGTGTAATATATGAGTATTAGTAATCAATTTTAAGGTAAACTACTAAACAAATATCTAGCACATATTATTTAGTAGAGATAAGGGATAATCTTGGGTACAATCAAGAGGAGTGGCTTCTATACTTGAAGTCTTTGGAGGATCATCCTATTACTCATCATAGCTCAAGAACAAGTGAAGGTAGGAGACATTACTTATGCCCATGAACCGAAATATTCAATGTAAGGAACCGGTTTTCCTCTACACTTATTTATATGTTTTGCATGCATAAGATCCTTAAGTTTTTATGACTAAAACTTTAAACTAAAATATGTGATATTTAAAATATGATTTCCTTCAAGTGGTATCAGAGCTTATGTACTTAATAGTCATAATTAAGTACAACTTTAAACCCAAAAACTAGATTGAGTAACAATGACTCTATCTCTCAACATCATTGTTGCTAGTCGTCATATTCTAATCATCCTATGTATCAAATACAATGATGAAAACCACCATCGGTTTCTAACATTGACGAAGTAGTATTAGCAAAATTTATGTCAATCTAATAAACATTTAAAGAAGAAGGTCCCATTAGATGTCCCACAACTAACTTGTTGATTCTTCAATAATTTGGGGTAGTTTCCTTTCTAGCGTCCAACAATTAAGACAATGGAAACTTTATCGGTCGGGATTGATAGGTTTACTATTGTTATTCTCAATAACGTTACTTTTAACATTACCTTGTATCAATTCCATTCTAATTTTACTTCTTTGAACCTCGCCCTTTTCTTAACGGTTAAGAGAATGCTCCCACTCATTTCAATGAGTCTTTGCTTAGAGAAGCAAAATTGAATTTCATGAAGACTACTCTTCAATTCATCCGTTTAGTCTTAAAACTTTCATTGAAGTGGTTGCGGTATTTTGGTCAATTGCGATTTCCTACAAATCTATCTACCAAAATGATTTAACGTTTCAAAGTACTTAACTCAATTAAGCATATGAGAAACAATTCATTGTAAGTAGATATGTTAGTCAAGAATCAAAAACCCTTTTGATCATGAATAACTTTTATCTATACTCTTCACAAGAGATCCTTCCAATGGATAACACGAGGTTTTAGAAGAAAAATTCATATTTGTCTCAAGTTACGATGTTTTAATGGAGATTTTGTACTAAAATCGAAATGATATCGTATAAATTGAGGTAAAGAAAAATAATGATGCGAACGATGCGACAACAGAATGATGAAAACTAAAAGTGAACAAAAGACCACAAACTAAAAGAGAAGAGAGAATAATGCATAAACTTTTGCATGTATTTTGAATGGACAAGTATATTAAATGAGTAGTGAACAAAAGTCCTCTAATAGTGGAGGAGTTGTCACGGTTCAAGGAGGGATGAGGACCAATATCTTGTCCTTCACTTTTCCTTTTGTTCTTATCAAAACCTTAGGCATGTAAGGCTAGGTGTAGACTAGGCATCATTAGCTTATTTTATCTCATAAAATAATTCACCCACTAACACCCATCACTCTCATTATTTTGGTCCATGTACCATAAAATGGACTACCATTTTATTTTGTCAATTTGTCATTTGTCACACAATATGTCACATGTAGTATGCTACATGTTATTAATTAATTTTAATGCACATTTATCACATAAATATCATTTTATAAATTAATTAAATTACATTCAACAAATTGACTAGCGATACTTGATCACATAAACAAAATGGGTCATTTAATTATAATTCACAACATCTTGTAATTATAATTAACCATTCATTATCATCTCTATTGTTTCACAAACAATAAACTATTTTAGTAATAAAATATTTCAATTACTAAAATAAATCTTATTTAATCCCATTATTATAAGATATCAATATTCTCTCTCTCAAATTGAATTGTTCAATTTTAAGGAATTGATTAACTTGTATCGTCATACAATTAATCAACTTTACAGATTAGGGCATCATCCTTTAGGTGTGACCTTAAGGGATCAACTGACCACCACCGTCCCACGACAGTAACGTCAAACTCTAGCAAGCCAATCGTTACCGATTAATGTTGATAAGTTGACTATATAATGAATCATCCCTTACGTATTCTTAAAAATGAGATTTAAACATGTGATCATCATGATCGACAATTGTGATCGCATTATTGTCGGGGAGATTCCAACAATCTCCCACTTGTCCTCGACAAGTGTGCGTCACCAATTCTCTTGTCCTATTACTATCTCCCACCCAATGCAAGGTGTCTTTCAGGTCGTACTTGCAAGTGATCATATCAAGAGTGGTTTCCTCGATCTGGATAATAACTGATTTGACTGGAATTATCTACCATAGATACCTTCCGTGCGTGGCCACGCATTTCTAGTTCATTACTCCTTGAGTGGCCCTGAGATATTGTTTTGACCCTGACAAGGGGGTAGACAATTCCTATCGCACTATTCCCTTCGACTAGCCACAACCATCATACCCCAAAATATGCCCATTTGACCCCATTTACGAAGGTCGTAGTAACATAAATCAAAGTTAATCTGAAACCATGCCACCTTAAGCGAACAGTCTTTAGTCAAAAGAATCGACTCATTAGAATACTATAGTAGATCTCGCCACGACCAGGCTTTATAAATTTGCCAGAACTCTATAAGCGGTCACTGCCTGACAAAGTGTTCCTAACAGTCTGTCTATGTGATCGACTAGTCATCTCATATGACTCTATGGCACTTAAACTTTCCATCAATCGCATCACACTCTAGTCACTTCGAGACGTCAACTCATACAAGTGACTATGGGCAAATACCATGTTAATCGGAGTTCACTTTAACGGGGTTCAATATTGTCTCTACAACCGGTTTGGATGTAACAAAGTATAAAAGGAGTTTTTATATTTTAAAAACTCGAACGAAAAATGTGATTATCTCATATGAATAGTCAATACCTGATTACTACTTCATATTTTTATAATCAATTTTCATCTTATATGTAGTTGTTCATCTCAATGCAATTGAAATGACATATGACATGACTCATTATGTTAAGCCTATGAGAAGGCTTTGGTTAGTAGGTTTTATCAACTTCTTGTACCTTACTCAACCTTACTACATACTCGTTTTCCTTTGTAATGTATACATTTGCATTACAAAACTTTCTGAGTACGTGTCTAGATCCAATCTAGACATAAGCTCTCTAGCCTTAGAATAGCTCCCACTGTTTTCACAGTGTGCGGGATCCATCCTCTTGCACATCTCATGATTAATGCATATAATCCGTCATAAATTCTGACCTTAAATCCCTTATAATCAATATTTGCGGGTTTTTCGTCATTAAAATCAATCCGGGTTGTAGAAATTCGATTCTTTCATATTGAGTTTCTGTAATTCGATCTTTGATATATTTCCATCTGTCTGTTGTCGTATTCGTCATTAATTCGTCATCTTTAACCTATTTAGTTCACCCATGTCATTAATCAATCTTTTAATCATGTAATTAATTCGTTTACATTCGTTTCATCCATGTTTTATTGCTTTTATGAGTCATTCGCATGTAATTAATGTATTAAATCACTTTCATCCGAGTCATATATCGTAATTAATCCTTAAATTCACCAATTAACATTAACGATTTGCAGTTCCGGCTTCACAGCCAGAACTCACCCTTGGAACAGACGCAGCAACTGCTTCGCCTCTTCCAAAGGGCGCAGTCCTGATGCGCCTGTTCCAGGTTGACTTCTGTCTCTGAACTTCCTTTCTGCCTTGACCTAGGTTAATTAATTACGTATTAATCTACTATTACTCGTATTATCGCCTAATTCCTGTTCGTTCATTCGTTTATTCTTTTTTTTCCCAAATTATCCGTTTTAGAGGTATTTTCGACATAAATCAATTTAATCCATTGTAATTATTGTAATTTTCTATTATTGTATTTATTATTGTATTTCTTTTATCGCATTGTTTGTATGCCTTCACATATAATCAATCTTAAATCCCAATTCAACCCAATTGTATGCTAAATTAATTGTTCACTGACTTAGTCTAATTCTTCACATGTTAGGATTAATATAATGGATGTTGCATTGCATGCATATAATCGACAATATATCAAGTATAGACGATTTTCCCTAATCATTAGTAGAGGCCGTTATCGAGGCGGGCGGGATTAGGTGTTCGATCAAAAGAGCTTCCTAATACGTACCTTCACCCCTTACTCCAGATCTCTGTGAACATCCGTGTTCATTGGCATCCACGAGAGTCATTCTAGACATAGAATGCTAAGGGTAACGAGTTCTTGGTATTCATGTCACTACTTTGTGTGTTGACATGACACGAGGTATTCGAACGGTTTCCAATTTTCCACAATAAATTGGTGGCGACTCCACAAATGCAAACGCTTGTTTCCCAAGCGCCCCCGTGGGCCCATGTCCACAGTTTGGCGACTCCGCTGGGGATAATACACTTACATGTAGCCAAAAGAGTGAAACTTGAACAAGGTTAGGGAATAGTTTGTACAAGACAATTGTCGGTTTTCATAACTCGGTCTTCCTAGATCGTTTCATTCGGCCTTCCTAGGCCCAACCCAACCCATTCGACCAATCGTCCCGTCTAAACGGTCCTAATTCTTATTTGGGCCTAAGGATGGATAGCGATTAACGTCATCCATACCATGGTACTTACTCTTGTTTGTATCAAGGACTTTCACTACTTGAGGAAATGGACTAGGAATCGGCCTTACTCTTGTTTGGTACGAGCCTCTCCACAGACTTCGGGTTTGATTGTTCGATATGGCAACCCACCCTTTGAACCAAAACCCTTTTAAATGCACTCGGCATCCCGTTATAATGCTTGTATAAATGTTTGTACCTTACGTGATCACCATTTCTAAACGAAACCATGACGATTTTTGTAAAATCAAATCCCGTTTAAAATGTAAATTTCGAAAAAGGACAATGATTAGCGCAAAACCGAGTCAAAACTCTGTCCATTTGTCGAGTCAAATTTCCGGCCCAAGCCCATTTCAAAATCTCACTTCGAGTCTACTCCTACAACTACACTAAAGTTGACTAGGACCAACATTTTTCAAACCTTGTCATTTCTTCAAAAGCTCACTGACACAAGTGGCACACACCCACTTCATGAGTCAAAACATTTCTTTCTTAGTAAGTGTGCTAGAATGGTCGATCGTGTTTTGATTCGTCATCAATCTCTTATCCAGTTTCCAAGATGCCTGAAACAAGCGACTTCAATCAACTCCAAGATGATAATGATCAAATCCTAACCGCGCTAGCTGAACTCCAAGTTAATCAAGACCAAGTGTATGATCGCCTTGACACCATCGAGGGCCGAATCTATACCGTGGAAACGAGGTTGCCTCCTCGGGAAAGCGAAGTCGTTGATGACTTCGTGAATGACTTCAGGGACGACAACCCTCCCATGGGTATGACTGCAGCTGAGAAACGACTCCAATACTTAGAGGAGCAATTGATGTATCTTAAAGGGGATGACATTTATAGGGAGAATAATCGCAAGTATGAGGCCATGAGTTCCAAGTTGCCAACCAACTTCAATATGACGGATATCCCTAAATTAAAGGGGCATGAAAACCCTTTGAACCACATCCGCGCTTTTAAGGATTATATGTCTATCAAAGGCATCAAACCCGAGATGTTCTTAAGGATCTTTCCTTCATCTCTTGACACCATTCCAAAGCAATGGTTCTACTCTCTAGAACACAAGAAGATCGCTACTTGGGAAGACGCCGCGGTCGAGTTTGCTAAACAATATGCGGATAATGCTGAGATCCAAGTTAACATGCGCACTTTAGAGGTTCTTACCCAAAATGACAAAGAAGATTTCACCGACTTCCTAAGTAGGTGGAGGAAGACTAGTACCCAACTAGTTGAACGCCCGGCTGAGGCTACCCTCATGGAGAAATTCGTGGACAACTTGAAGCCCATCTATGCCAATCATTTGAGGTACCAAAAAATTAAAACTTTCAAGGACTTAACCGTACTAGGAACAAGGATCGAAGATGACATCCGTAAAGGGCTCTTGTCTAAAACGGTAGGTCGAGGATATCAAGGCTCAACAAGTCGTTCTTACGGCTCCACTAGCAAGACCGATGAAGTTAACCTCCTCGAGCCATCCAAGAAGAATGCCCCACCAAGGAAATTTACAAATCTTGGGGACACTTACTCCAATGCTCTAAAAAAGCTAATGAAACAAGGCAAACTCCAACCCATAGGACCTACGCCTGAACCTGAAAAGAAGTCCAAATTCTGGGATGAGAACTCATACTGCGAATATCATAGGGGTAAGGGACATGACACAGAAAAATGCTATAAATTGAAAAATGTGCTTCAAGACATGATAGAGGATGGTCGACTACCAATACCTCCGGGAGGTAAGCCCAACAACACTCAGAATCCTCTTGGAATTCTAGTGATCACAAGTGAAGAATCTACCTTAGATTGTTCACACCTCATTTTTCCAGTCGAAGACAAGATCCACGCGATCGAGAATGAAGGGTTCTACTCTACCATTTCCCCTATCATTGCCGACTTCATCGCATGGGCAAGAAGTGTGGATAGGCAAGTTTGGGAATTGGAAAATGTGGTGACAACTTTACATGACCCCAATACGACACCTAAAGAACATGCGCCACTAATCTTTTCTCAAAATGCCACTATGCAAGAAATAGTCGCCGTGGTTGATAAACTAGTCGACCAAATCACACAATTAGAAGATGAGATCATGAGAATGAGGGAACTAGCTACAATCAATGGAGTATGGGCCGACGACGATGAAGACGAGTATCTCATTGAACACTCCCTAGTCAAAGAAATAGTCCAAAATGGTGAAGACCAAGATGTGGACCACCTAACTCGTTCGGGCGTCCATATCAAAGTACTACTCAAAACGGTCCAACCAACGTTATCACACCAAATGATAAAGAAGACGACTCCACTGATCATTTGCTCAAGCAATTACAGAAGACAAAGGCTGATCTTTCAGTCTGGCAATTAGTAGCAAGCTCATTCCCACATCGCCAAGCTTTACTGCAAGCTTTGGCCAAGCTAAATGTAGCACATAACTCCACACCCGACGATGTAGTCAACTTGGTCTTCCAAGAGTCACCGAAGCTAAGTAATCCTATTACTTTCTCAGATGAAGATTTGCCACCCTTTGGCGCTAGTCACAACCTGGCTCTTTACATCACCGTCATTTGCTTAAAGAAGAATGTGCCAATGACCTTGGTAGATGATGGCTCCGTGGTCAACGTCATACCCCTGAAAACGGCATACAAACTAGGCATGAAAGAGTCGGATTGGACCCCTACCAATCAAGGTGTCCGTGCATATGATGGTACACGACGAAAGGTCGTAGGACTCGTTAACCTAACCATAGCCACAGGGCCAATTGAGCGAAAGGTTAACTTCCAAATAGTAGAAATCGAAGCTTCCTTCAACATACTTCTGGGAAGACCTTGGATTCACGCTTCCAAAGCGGTAACATCCACCCTTCACCAAAAGATCAAAATTCCACTAAATGGCAAAGTGGTGACGATCACTTCGTCGCCCATCAAGGCAATAATCGAAAAGAAGTCAAATAATCAAGTCCTTGCGGATCCAGTACATGAACTTGGGGGCTTTCAAAGCATAAGTGTCATAGAAAGCGAATTGGCACCCCAATACTACGATCCCGACTCCAACTTGGTGGTCAACCATATACTCAAATCCCAGGGATACTTCCCTGGAATGCCTTTGAACCCTATCCGAAGAAACACCTTCGCACCCTACAAGGAAGGCAGCTAAAAAAGGATACCACTTGGACTAGGATACAAACCCACTAAAGAGGAAGTTCTCGAGATGCTTGCTCAAGTTCAAAACCGTAAGTACGTAGGAGTCCAAATGTGACCCTATCTCCCTACCCTAAATGGATACTTTGTTAAGGAAGGAAGTCTAGAACTCTTTCACGGATTTCCCGAACCTTGGCATTATCTCGAAAGGAAGCTAGCCGGAATCGAGATCTTTCATAATTGCTACTTCATTCCTCCAGAAACGGTTCCTACCGTCAAAGCTCGTAAAGCACCTTGCTTAGACGAACAAGCTGTCAGCCTACTATTTGGAGAAGATCGATTTGTTAGAGCCGCGCAGGATGAGATCATTACCATGATACTTCAAGACAACCACTTCAACCCTACCGCGTTAATCACAGAAATAAACGCGAATCAGCAGAAAGGATGGAGAAAATCAATCAAGTGGACCAACAATCAAGGAAGACTCTTCAAGCTCACCACTGGAGAAGGAGAGATGTTCAAAGGAGAACCAGAAGACGATGAATTCGAGTCAGAGTTAGAGTCGGAGTCAGAGTCGGAGTCTAGAGAAGTCACTAAGGAATCTCCTCCTGTCGTCATCCCCATTCCCTTTGTTTCTCCTAGCTTAGTCTCAAATAGTAACAGTAGTTCGGGAAATACCCCAACAACTGTCCCTTTACCGCCGCTGACCACAGATCAGATGGCTTCTTTGTTTCAACTTTTCTCAAACTTTAATATGAATAAATCAGGTTCTGCTTACTCTGTGTGTTATCTTGAATGCAATTCTGTTTGCGATGATACTGAGGATGACCCAGACCCAGACTCAATTGAGATACCTCCCTACGTAGCCAAGAAAATAATACAAGAAGGGGAAGGGGGACCAGTAATAGAGAACACTGAACCCATCAACGTAGGAACCGAACTGGAACCCCAAGAACTTAGGATAGGGACAACCCTGAACCCAACCGAAAGAGCCAGTTTCATATACCTTCTACACGAGTTCAAAGACGTTTTCGCTTGGTCCTACAAAGATATGCCAGGAATCGACAGGGATATCGCCGAACATAGAATCCCAATTAAGCCAGGTTTCAAGCCCGTAAAACAGAAGCTTCGTCGAATGAGAACAGAGTGGGTCTCAAGATCAAAGAAGAAGTCGATAAGAAATTCAAAGCCGGGTTCATCAAAGTTTCCGAGTACTCTCACTGGGTAGCCAACATAGTACCCGTACCCAAAAAGGATGGGAGAATCCGTGTTTGTGTTGATTTTAGAGACTTAAACAAAGCAAGTCCTAAAGATGACTTTCCTCTACCACATATCGACATATTGGTGGACAATACCGCAGATCACGCGTTACTATCCTTCATGGATGGGTACGCGGGTTATAACCAAATCAAGATGGCCATAGAAGACATGCATAAGACCGCCTTTGTCACTCAATAGGGAACCTATTGCTATACGGTTATGCCGTTTGGGTTAATCAATGCCGGAGCGACATATCAACGCACCGCAACTACACTCCTACATGACATGATGCACAAAGAAGTTGAAGTATACGTAGACGACATGATTGTCAAGTCCAAGGATAGAGAAGGGCATATTGCGAACCTTCACAAATTCTTCTTAAGGCTACAAAAGTACAACATGAGGCTCAATCCTCAGAAGTGCGCATTCGGAGTAACATCTGGCAAACTCCTGGGATACGTCGTTAGCCAACAAGGTATAGAAATAGACCCTTCCAAAATCAAAGCCTTGATCGAAATGCCACAACCTCAAATAGAAAAAGTAAGAGGATTCCTGGGAAAAGTACAATATATAAGTCAATTCATATCGAAACTCACCATGATATGTGAACCTATCTTCAAAAAGCTCAAGAAAACAGATCACACCATGTGGGATGATGACTGTCAAAAGGCATTCGACCGAATCAAGGAGATATTAGCTAAGCCACCCGTGCTCATGCCACCTCAACGAGATCAACCTCTTGGTTTATATCTCACAGTGACCGAAACAGCCATGGGCGCCATGCTAGCTCAAACCGTAGAAAAAGAGGAAAGGGCTATCTACTACCTTAGTAAGAAGTTCTTGGAGTATGAGTGCAAATACTCACAACTCGAAAAGACATGCCTCGCTCTTGTGTGGGCAACGAAGAAGCTACGCCATTACATGCTTAGCTACTCCATCAAAATATACTCCAAAATGGATCCAGTCAAATACCTCTTCGAGAAACCCGTCCTCAACGGACGACTAGCAAGGACTAATGGCGCGGTAGAGGCATCAAACAAGAACGTTGTCACAATTCTCAAGAAAATGATTGACAACTATCGAGATTGGCCAAGCAAAATACCCTTTGCTTTATGGGGATATCGCACCTCAGTTAAGACGCCCACTGGGGCCACCCCTTTCTATTTGAACTATGGCATGGAAGCTATACAGCCAGTCGAGTTAGAAATACCATCATTGTGTATCTTACTCGAAAGTCAAATCCCGGAAGCCGATTGGAAGAGGGATAGATACGAAGAACTTATCCTCCTGGATGAACGTAGGCTACACGCCTTACATAATGTCCAAACATATCAAGCACGTATCAAACGAGCCTTCAACAAAAGGGTCAAGCCAAGGAACATCAAGGAAGGAGACTTAGTACTCAAGTCGGTTAGAGCTCTTTTACCTGTCGATCCACGGGGAAAAATCAAACCTAATTGGGCCGGGCCATTTCTAGTCAAGTCCATACTTCCAGGGGGCGCGGTTAGAATCACAGACCTAGATGGGAATGAATTTGTCAACCCGACAAACCTTGACCAACTAAAGCGGTATTATGCCTAGAATAGGAATAAAACGCGCCTCGCGTAACCTCACGTGTTGCTCTTGTAGCACTAAATAAACGGCCCCTGGCCAAGCTGAAATAAGCTAATGTCACTCTGCTCTTGCATTTTGACAATTTGTCATCCTCATATCATCAAATAAACTAAATTGCACCTTAAGAGTAAGTAAAAGCACATGCTTATTTTCTAAGTTCATCACAAGCTCTTGCTTAGAACAATTATTCTTTTACATTTACTCGAACTACGCGCAAGGGTTTGATTTCATTTTTAAAATGAATACGTAGGCAATCCTTCAAAGGATACAACCCATTAATTTCAAAATGTAAATAGAAGGACATCTGCAATTGCATTTGGAATTCGACAAGAATAATAAATAGAAAACCACAACGGTTTCTTAACCAATCAACCTCTTTTATTTCATTCATTTCTAATAATAATAATAATAATACGTTACATAATAATAATAATGCTAAAACAAAAATAAAAATAGGCTAGGATTCTAAAAACCCCACCTTCTTATTACAATAATAATACTAATAAATAATAATAAAGACTTGGGCTATTCCTCCATTTTCCTTTTGCCCTTGTCATTTTTGTCATACTTCTTGTCACGACCTCGAGCCGGACGCTCCTGCGCCACTTCCGACCTAATCACCAACGGTCTTTCTCGAGGCCTAGCCTTCCCATTCATGTCAATCACTTTGTCCGCGATAGGAGAGGTCTTCGGTTTCTTCGAAGGATGAACAACTCCAAACCCGGCTTCCTCCTCTCCCTCAGTCAGATGCTTCTCTTTCTCCTTTTCCACTTCGCGCACCTTGTAGTCAACGGGCTCGTGCTTCCTCAATCTCTCATGCTCCTCCGTAGTAGTAGCTTTCCTCCACCGCAGATAGGAATCCGACACCTACAAGGCATTAGCAGAAGAGTTCAAGAACCATACATTTTTTGAGCCCATTTAATGGCCCACTCCCTTCGACTCTCAGTAGTAAGCGCCACGGCAGTCTGCGGGACAGTGTCAAGCTTCGGGATCATCTGCTTCAGTCCAACCTCTCTCATCAGCCTCTCCGAGAAGATGCATACCATGAATTCCAAGCCAGGAATGCGCACAGATCGGGTAGGATCCAAGGAAGATACTCCAGTGACAGATTTGAGATGCCACCACGGTACAATCCATCTAATCAAGGGGCCATCATCACTCTTCGCTTTGTTTTCCCGAATTGCACCCGTGAAGTCTACCATGTAAAGCCTGGTCCTCAATGCAATCGAGCGAGCATGATAAGAAGGAACATGAACTGGGAGCTCGATCAATCGAAGGCGCTCCATAAACCAGACCTACCAAAAGCGGGTATTAGACAAAACGAAAAAAAAAGCAAAAAAAAAAAACGAAAAAAAAAGCAAAACGAAAAAAAAAAACAACAACGAAAAAAAAAAAGAAAAAGAAAGAAAGAAAAAGGAAAGTGTTCTTTTACATGCAGAATAATGGGACTCCCCAAGTAAGGTAGGTCACGATTGGCTTTCCTGTTATCCAAACCCAATAAGATCTCTCCTAAGCATAAACAGTGGGCTCTGCGCAGCCCATTTGTTCAACTAGGCCCAGAAGACGGGGATCACCTCTCAAATCTTCATCAACATGCCCTTGAAGGACATATACATGCAACAAGCAAAATCCAAATGCCCTTCGCCTGGAAACATAAGAGACGGTGGGGTCGGCCTTGTTAATGAATCAGTCAATAAAGTCCAACATTCGCACTCCTTTCGAGGTCACTAGACGGTCCACCTCAATTCTTGTCAATCCAAGTAAGTCTCTAAATTTGTTTTATACCCTTCGGAAGTAGAAGGAATAGCAGGCAACTGTTCTGGGTCCCACCCACCGATCGCGGCAATTTCTTCAGGAAATGGGCAAATGTCACCTCCGGGGAAAGCAAAAACATGATAATTTGGGTCCCAGTAATCGAGACAACCATCTAGGAATGGTTTGACCACCTTGATAAGCTTCAAGCTCAACAATGATCCAAGATTATAAGCACCCATGTCGTGTTTCTCCATGTTGGAAAACTCGTTGGTCCATTCTTTTAGACGAATCTCTAAAGTATTCATGGAGAAGGATTATTTTGAAGTTTTTATATAATAAGACGAGGAAGAGACGAAAGAATTGTGTGAATAAAACCTCTATCGACGTCTCTATTTATACTAAAATCTGTTTCCTAAAATCTGCCAGAACAGACACACCAGGGAACAGGCGCAGCACCTGCTGCGCCTCTTCAAAGGGACGCAGCTCCTGCTGCGCCTCTTCCTCAGCATTATTTCTGTGAATTTCCGCGTTGGATCTTTCCTAAATTCCTTAACGAATAATTTCTTATTCATACGGGTTATTATTTTGGTAAATACGTGAAAATTACCATAGTTCGTGTTTCCTAATTTCGCGGATGCGCATCTCGAGGCAATATCAGCACTTTCGTCATTTTAGCACACTTGTATATTTTCATTTTAGGAAATAAGTTTTTTTTTATATTTATTTTAATGTAATTTATTCAAAAACTTATATATATTTCTTTTATTTATTTCTTTATTTATCATTTCACTCTCATCCTACATTACATTTCTAACTTATAGATTTCTATTTTTTTTCATTTTTTTTGGGGGTAACCCTCCCTACCGTCCGGTCATTTCTGGCAAATTTTTTGCATTTGTTTGCACTTTTGAGTCTTTCGTTTTGCCCTAATTTAAGCCATGTACACAAATGTATGTTCTATATGACGTCTATGTAAATTTCGGCAGCATGATGGCGTAAACCGTCATCTACCAAACCTCTTCAAAGCTAACCTGCAGGTACAAGCAAAGCAACCCAGCAGGAAAGGCACTCAGGCCATCATATACAACCAAAAAAGAGATATGTACAACAAAATGGGGGCTCGAGCCCCAAACAAAGTCCAAAATGTCCAAAATGTAGGTCCTAAAACGTACAAATGTGCAAGATACAACCAACAAAAATAACAAAACAACAAAGCTACTACTGTTCGCCGCCTAACTCCGCAACTCTCGCCTCGAGAGCATCAACCTCGGCGTCGCGGACCTCGAGCTCCCTCAGCAGACGAGCTGTCTCCTTCCGAGACTGGGCCAGCTCTCGCTCCAGCTCACGCTCCCTCTGCAAGTAACAAAATTGGCTCATGTCAATCATTTCAAGCAATCATAACAAAATAAGAAAATTCAAAAGTAAAGAAAGGTTCATACCTGACGACCTCGACCGCCGATAAGTACCTCGACGGCAGTAGCTCGCAGCCGGTTGGTCACCCTCCATAACGCCATAAACCGGGACGGTGCAGCCTGTATTTTCAAAAAAAAAAAAGAGTTCTTAATAATGGGATAAGTACAATCAAATTTGTTCTTTACACAAAAAGCATACAAATTAGAGGCTCACCCTCCGAATCAGATGCTGCCAATCATCCAGGCCAGCATCCGTCACAGCTACGTCAAAGTCACGCAGCTCGGAGATCGTCGTCCCCCCGGTCGCGTCAATGTACTCGAGGGTCTCGTGGTACTCTGGGGGCTCGATGCCCGCCGCCTCGACCTCCTGCAAAGTGAAATGATTCCCATTAATCGGTGATCTTTCATCGTATTCTCAAAAATCAAAATAAAGAAGGATAAAAGCACTTACCACAACCGGCCAGTACGCCAACCTCCCGTAGAGGAACGCCGAGTAGTCCTCGCCAGGAAGAAAGAGGCGTCGCCGAACGCCACCACCAAGTCGGCCTCCCTCTCGGCCTCGAAGGCTCCTCGAACATTGTCCTAGGAGGATCGATGGGAACCGTCGAAGACATCCCGAGAGCACCGACGAGCCAAGCGCTCGCCCCTGAGTACCACACAGGACCCATCGACGTCCTCAACAGCAGCCGGCTCGAGCTCCTAGGTCGAAGGACCTCAGCCACAAAAGGAGGCGCGCCAGCGTACTCCGCCCAAGGCCTGGGCACCCACTGGGAAAAGACAAGCAAGAAATCATTCTTATGATCGGTAGAAGTAATGAAGAAGCAAAACAAATATAAGTGAGATGCTCACGTTGTCCAGCTGCAGAGCGTTCACGTCCCGCCGGTAGACACCGTGAGAGGAACGCTTGCTCGTCGTGCGACACATCACCCAATACCTCACAACGGGATAGGCTTTCTCCAGCGGCCCCGTCCTCGTGGGCGAGAGGCTCGGAAAGTAGGAGTACACCCACGCCTGTGAAAGCAAGATAGTCAATGACGATCTTTCGTAATTCGACAAAGAAAAGAAGTGATTTTAGTCCAAATGAAGGTTCATACCTCCAACAGTAGCCCAGGGCCGACAGCACCAGGAGAAGTCCCCTTCTCCATCAACTCCGGATGAACCATGGCCCTCATGAAGCGGATGAGGACCGCAAAACCAGCAGTGACCCAGTCTCAACGCCCTAGGGAGTTCAGGTCAGAAATAAAGGGAAGAAGCTTCGTCGACAGCCTCTCTCCCTTGTCTCCGAGGTAGATCGAAGACAGAAACCACCAAATCCACAAGCGGGCTCAGCTGTACAGGGAGGAGGAGCCGTCTCTCTCCCACCAATCACCACCAGCGCCGGGGTCTTCCCCGCAAAGTAGTCTCGAACATAAGAATTAGGCACCAAACCAGGCACTGTAGCAGCCTTTGGCGCCAAGTTCCAGCCGATCAACCTCCTAGCCTCGGCCGAGTCCACCCTCATGGCAGTCTCCGGCCACTCCACCTCCTCGGTCCCACACGACAGCCTAGAGATCATGCCGTAGTCCTCCAACGTGACTCCCACCTCACCAAAAGGCATGTGAAAAGTGGAAGTCGTATCCCAGAATCGGTTCAAGAAGGCGCGGACCAGGCTGAGGTTAGCCCGCAGCTTCCTCTTCGCGATATCCCTCCAAGCCTGCACCAGGGCGCCGAACGCTCCCCGCTCGATCATGGCCCGCTCCTCCGCTGACAGCCTCTCGTTGCACTCCATAGCCGTCGTGTAGCCCGAGAACGATCTGATGTTCCCGACCTCCTATTGTGATTTGAAACAAAAGCTATCTTTAGTTTGTATGAAATTGGAAAAGAAATTGGAGCAACTGAAACGAAAGAATATGAGTGATGAGTAATGAATTCAAGGTTACCAAGCTCTTCACCGTCCTATAGGACAGGTGACCCTCCGCAGCCCAAAGCAAGTGCCTGTTGTCCCAGGTCTCAGCCCACGCAGGTGCTCCCCTCAGCTGACAACCTCCTCACCCCACGCTGGCCCGTCTCGGGGCCTCCTCCTCCTTAGCAACCTCCTCCTCGAGGATCTCGTCCTCAGCAACCTCCCCGGCTGCCCTAGCCGCAGCAAAAGCCTCCTCGAGAGCACGAGAAGTGTCAAAAGCAGTGTCTATCTCCATGGGAGCTCTCCCAGAAGTAGAAGCCTCGTTACCTGCAAAATTAAGGCATATTTAGGCCGCGTCAAGTGATGACAAGCCTTGATTAGGGGAATTTCGAGCTTTTGAAGCCCCGAAATCGCTCTTTTCTCGCCATCTTTGGCAATATTCCCACAAACCCAATCACTCATGTGGTAATTTGGGTTAAGTCATGCCTAAGTTGAAGCCTAGTCATGGGTTCGAGTCGAAATTTCGGCAGCATTTCGTTATAACGACGATTATGCCCTAGAAAAGTGTCCTGAAAAAGCCGTCACAAACCAAAATTCCGAGATGGTAGGAAGTTCACCCATCATTCAAGGATTCCAAATGTCAAGTTTCATCGCAAATGGGCAATCCTAAGGCCATTTTTGAAGCAATTTACGGTTTAGCTGTGAAACCGTCTCAAATTCACTCAAATGCTCAAAACTCAACAAAAATTCAAAACAAATACATGGTTATGATCCTTATATTACCAATTAGCCATTTACATGGTCAATTTTACAAGGCAAAATCATTTGGGGGAAAAGCCCCAAATTTTCGACATCTTAGGGTTGAAAACCCTAAATTTTGTCGATCCAATTCGTCCTTTATGGAATATTAATGCAAGAATGATATACATACCTCGATTAGTCATGGCAAATGCAAGCTTTTGGATCAAATTTTGGCGGAAATGGTTGACGTTTGAGAGAGAAATGGATGAATTTGTGTTTCGAAACAAATGAATTAAACCCTCTGTTTCATCGTGTTTTTACGCAGGAAAGACACACTAAGGAACAGACGCAGCAGGTGCTGCGCCTCTTCCAAGAGATGCAGCTCTTGCTGCGCCTCTTCCTTAGCTTCCCTTCATACGAATTTTCAAAAATTCGTTATGAGTTCGTTATTTGTGGGCCCATCCTTGGTGCGCCTCTTCCCCGATGCCATTTTATCTTTTTTGGCCCGTTTTGACGATTATTCTTCGTTCAGACCCGCATTTCTAAGCCAACTGCAGACTGTTATACATTTTTTTATCACTTCCAAGATCTTGCTTGTCACAAAGAGCAGGTATTCTTTGACAGGTGTTTCGACACGCCTTCATTATATTCCCCCAGCGAGAGTAAGCGGATAGACAATCCCTCTCGAGACATGGAGATAAATTCCTGATAAGGTTTCCCCAACGAGAGTTCGCGACATACAATCGTCCTTCTCAAGTTCTTCCGAAGTTTGTTTGAAGACGACCCAATCAGATTTCTCCCAGCAGTTCCCGCCTGTGTCCTATTACCCACAATATTTCCTGTTTCCCCATGGAGCGCGATAAAGGTGTCGTTCTCCAAAAGTTCCCAGACCGGCAGGGTTCTTACACTCAAGCCTTAGTTACCCCTCAGTTTGAAATTGTATTTTGGGCCTCCTTCCCATTGATGCCTTCCTTTAGGGTCCCACACCCTAGCACAATCCTTATATATCTTTTAGGTCTTACCCTTAGCTCTTATGCTTACCCTTAGCTCCTACGCTTACCCTTAGCTCCTACGCACCTCCAGAAGTGTCTCTCAAGAAGTTTCAGGTATGATCTCTTCTTATGGCTGGAGAGCTTCCTTACGTAGTCTAATGGACTTTAAACGACCCTCCCCGATAGTCGACAGACTCTAAAATATTCCCGACGATAAGTCCTTGGTTCAGACCCCTTGAACCGCCATATTCGTCAGGTTGTAATCTTCGATTGACCTGATGGCTATACTTTGACTTTCGCCTTGTCCAAGCCTCAGTCAATGTGAGGGCTCTGTAGACACCTCATTTCTGCACCTCCCGCAAGCCACCCGGTGATGATTGGGCCGCATGTTTGGTACGCGGAACGATTTGTGACAGTTCGTAAGTTTATCGTCAAGTGATTGCTCAAACACTGATGTCTACCTCTTAGTTGTCATCTACGCGCCGATACGGTCGTTTTGACAGTAATTAGAGTACATTTGGAGTCCGGGCCTAAAACCGTCTTCATTTTCTGAAAACCGCTAAATCCCGAGTCAGAATGTTCTGGAATGTTCCGGATATTTCTATTCCATATTTTATAAATATTTCACAATCTTTTAGTCTTTGGTAAAGTGATTCCCGTAATATTCATACAAAATATTAAGGAAAACCAAATTATTCCGTTATTCCATAAACTAAACGCGAAATCTTTCTTCCGCAGGAGGAAACCACTTGGCAACAGACGCAGCAGGTGTTGCGCCTCTTCCCAGGTCCTTTTCTGCATATTTTTTTGTATCTTTTCGAGATTCACTTCCAAAGTTTCTCCGAAAACCCTATTCCTTCACGTGATTAGTATAAATAGGAGCCTTCGCTCCTCATATTTCTCACGCGAGTGTCCGCCCTTCTCTTCTCCCTTTGCATTCTAGACCACGTTCTTACTTTTTGGCGTCTACGTGCTTGAACATTCGACCACGTAAGCTCGGATCCTTCTGAGTACCAGCCTCGTTTGCATGACCGACCAATTTGACCAACTCCACATCAATCAACTTAATTAATCTTAATCGTTTTCCTCTTACGAGGGCACTTTCGTTACATTCGAGTCGAGCATCACTAAAACATAAACTTAGTTCATCTCGTTTCGTCAAACATGTAAGTCTGAGGGTGTAAATCCCTATTTTATTTATTGTTATTTACTTTTTGTAATCATCATGTAAGGTTTATGTCGAAAATACTTCTTAAAACCGATTTATAAAACCATGCTTTAAAACCCTTTTTACGGATTACCAGAAGATGACCGTCGAGAAAGGACGCAGCAACTGTTGCGCCTCTTCGAAGGGACGCAGCACCTGCTGTGCCTCTTCGTGAGGCTGTCGCAGTTCCTGCTTCCTTTCTTCTTCCATCGTCATCTGTCAATTCGTTCGTTATTTGTTTTCAATTCTTTGACATAATAGCATAATAATTTCATATCTATATTATTTATCATCATTAATGCATATAATCCGTCATAAATTCTGACCTTAAATCCCTTATAATCAATATTTGCGGGTTTTTCGTCATTAAAATCAATCCGGGTTGTAGAAATTCGATTCTTTCATATTGAGTTTCTGGAATTCGATCTTTGATATATTTCCATCTGTCTGTTGTCGTATTTGTCATTAATTCGTCATTTTTAACCTATTTAGTTCACCCATGTCATTAATCAATCTTTTAATCATGTAATTAATTCGTTTACATTCGTTTACATTCGTTTACATTCGTTTCATCCATGTTTTATTGCTTTTATGAGTCATTCGCATGTAATTAATGTATTAAATCACTTTCATCCGAGTTATATATCGTAATTAATCCTTAAATTTACCAATTAACATTAACGATTTGCAGTTCCGGCTTCACAGCCAGAACTCACCCTTGGAACAGACGCAGCAACTGTTGCGCCTCTTCCAAAGGGCGCAGTCCTGCTGCGCCTGTTCCAGGTTGACTTCTGTCTCTGAACTTCCTTTCTGCCTTGACCTAGGTTAATTAATTACGTATTAATCTACTATTACTCGTATTATTGCCTAATTCCTGTTCGTTCATTCGTTTATTCTTTTTTTTTCCCAAATTATCCGTTTTAGAGGTATTTTCGACATAAATCAATTTAATCCATTGTAACTATTGTAATTTTCTATTATTGTATTTATTATTGTATTTCTTTTATCGCATTGTTTGTATGCCTTCACATATAATCAATCTTAAATCCCAATTCGACCCAATTGTATGCTAAATTAATTGTTCACCGACTTAGTCTAATTCTTGACATGTTAGGATTAATATAATGGATGTTGCATTGCATGCATATAATCGACAATATATCGAATATAGACGATTTTCCCTAATCATTAGTAGAGGCCGCTATCGAGGCGGGCGGGATTAGGTGTTCGATCAAAAGAGCTTCCTAATACGTACCCTCACCCCTTACTCCAGATCTCTGTGAACATCCGTGTTCATTGGCATCCACGAGAGTCATTCTAGACATAGAATGCTAAGGGTAACGAGTTCTTGGTGTTCATGTCACTACTTTGTGTCTTGACATGACACGAGGTATTCGAACGGTTTCCAATTTTCCAAAATAAATTGGTGGCGACTCCACAAATGCAAACGCTTGTTTCCCAAGCGCCCCCGTGGGCCCATGTCCACAATTCTCATTGAGCAAAATTTCAGAAAAAGATAAGGAGGAATATCAAAAGGGTGCAAGGGTATGATCTTGCAAAAGAAAAGAAAGAAAAGTTTTAAGAACGGAGGAAGACGCTCGTCCCGAGGCCTGGACGCTCATCCTGAGCCTCCCTTAATGTGATGTCCAGTTCTGTAGCAGAATCCGAGCAGATTGAAGAACAAGATGCTCGTCCTGGGAAAGACGCCCGTATTCCAAGATTGGACGCTCGTCCTGCTTGACACCTGAAGAAAATTTTGGGACTATAAAAAAATCTGAGCGGATTCAAAACAAGACGCCCGTCCCGTTTAAGCCGCTCGTCCAAAAGCAAAGACGCTCGTCTTTTGTTGTTCCCAGAAAAGGCAAGACCCTATAACGAAATCCGAGCGGATTTCTCGCAAGACGCTCGGACCAACTAGGGGAAGACGCTCGTCCCATACACGAAGACACTCGGATTCCTGCATTTTTCTCAGATTATCCGCCCATGCCTGACCCAAAGCCGCTCGTCCTACCCTCTTTTCTATAAAACTACCCCCACCACCTCTCATTTCCTCATCTTATCTAAACACAATCTACTCATCTTCATCCCTAAAACACTCCCTTCTCAACAAAAACAACAAAACCCTAACTTTCCCAATTAAAAAATGATGAACATCAAGGGAAAAGCCAAGAAACTTGTTGAAGCCGCTACTAAGAAACGCAAGGGCTCATCATCCTCATCCCCTCAACAAATGGTGATACCAAGAAACTTTCATCCCGTGATAAGAGGAGGGGTGGAGCAACTTGAGTACTATCCGGAGGTACTCTTCACATCTGATGCCCACCGTACCAAGTTCGTCAATTTGCTAGGTAAGCATTACAAACCGACTCAGTTTATTGATACTAGGGTGTTAGAAACCCTAGGGATAAGGTACCAGACCGAAATGTTCTTTGACGGTCTAGGGATAGGGAAACTATTCCATGCCCATGAAGAGACGTACCTTAGCCTCACCTTGGAATTTTTGAGTATCCTTCGCATTGTTTCGAATACAAGGGTGAATGTTGGTATGGAGTTTAGGTTGTGCAACATTGACCATAGCATATCACTTGACCAATTTGCTCAAATTTTTGGTCTTACTGTGCCAACAAACAACATCAACAAACCCTCCGATTTTGATGTGGACCTATTATGGAAGGCTATTTCCGGGAGGGGTTTCATTCACCAAAAACAATGCTACATCTTTGCTATTCAACACCCGGTGATTCGAATCACCGAACGTTTCGTAGCCGGCACAATTAATGGGAGATATGAGCAAGA
Organism: Silene latifolia; assembly: GCF_048544455.1. NCBI lineage: Eukaryota > Viridiplantae > Streptophyta > Magnoliopsida > Caryophyllales > Caryophyllaceae > Silene > Silene latifolia. The sequence goes on along the minus strand of NC_133537.1, from coordinate 27,406,275 downwards.
TAAATGCACTCTCCTCGATTTGACATTCCTTGAGTCCTATCTAAATGTCCGGGGGACAAGGAGGTACAACTTCAATACCCCCCTTGAGATGCTTACGAGATTCTTTGATTTCTCTCAAGGGAACACCCAACTTAAGACCTTCGTGATGGGAGGTCTAATTACTATCTTGGCAAACTACCTTTTTCCCGGGTTAAACCAATATGGGACTTATACACCCCTTGAGGGGAGTACTTTAATTGATGAGGACGCCGTCTTCAACCACCACCGGTGGTGTGCCTACACTCAAGAAAGGAGTGTAGAATGGTTCACAAAAGGGTGCACTTCTATTGTTCTTTCGGGGTGGAATATACCCGGTACCGACCCAAGGTTGAGCCCGTATTCGCCTAGGCCGAGCTACCTTCTCGACATCCAAATCCTCGGCAACTCCCCTCTAAGAGAGGAAGCACCCCACCAACCACCACAACCTCGTGGGATACCGGCAAGGCCCATTCCCCCACCATCTTATGTGCCTATCCCACCGTACCCTACTCCTCATACGCCATATTAACCACAAATCCCCAATACTCCGGGTATTCACGACTTGTTGAAACTTATGAATAGAGTTGATCTTGGGGTGCATGAAGGGAGGGTCGATAACTACATGGCCCTTTATCCTCAGTACTATCAAATGGCACAAAAAGGGTACATCGACCCTAATGGCCCTCGACCATCATGGGCTCAACCAAACCTCTTGTTCCCTAATCAAGGGAACCAAGCCGGGAACTTTGGTGGTCAAGGTGGAGGATACTCTGGTCAAGGAGGAGGGTATGACCAAGGAGGAAGCTCTAGTAGGTATGGCTACCCCCAAGATGATGATGACGAGTGAGACATGCCTACCTCACCACCTCCATTTGTATGATACTCTTCTCTCCCTCTCTCTTTTGTATAGTGCATTGCATTTTTGTTTAGCCTTTACTTGAACTTGTATTATATTTCATATTGCACTTTCATGTAGTATAGTTTGCATTATAATATATCTCACATGATTCATGTAGATAGTTGCATATAGACTAGAATTCATGCATAGTCACTAATGACCAATCCTATTCTTTTCTACACTATAAATAGTGTTTAAATCGGTTTGGGGAGGTTTGATCATAGGTGACCATAGCTTAATAGAGAACATGCATCATTTAGTATAGTTTAGATTGCATTCATTTGTTATATATGTCATATAGAATTGCATTTAGTTAGAGCATGCATTCATTCATATCATATCATTGCATTTGTACTTTATTTCAAAACAAAAAAATCCAAAAATCCAAAAACATGTATTTCTTTTTCATTCCTACTCCTACATGTACATTGAGGACAATGTCCAAAATAAAGTGGGGGATGGGAATTTATATTCCAAAATGCATAAAAATTGAAAAATTTCGAAAAATCACAAAAATATGTCTTTTAATTTCATCAAAACAAAACCCATAAAAATTTTGAAAAATTGAAAAATCCAAAAACATGTTCATTTCCTTTGTAGTGTAGTCTTGTATATATTGTTTGTATATATTGTGTTTGTTCATCCTTTTTCACATTGATTGACTACGCCACATCCGAGACATGAGGATATTGAAGACCGCATGGTATGATCTTTCCAATCTCCTTTTTCCTCTTTATGTTAATCACTATGTGGCTTTATTTTGATTGATGTGGTATAAACAATGTGAATTTAGGACTTGCATTTAGATTATTTGACATACTAGTTGGTAGAATCATATGCATTAGGTTGTATATATGTTAGTTGCATCATGGCATATAGTTGCATGTTAGAAAAATTTTGTGAAACCGTCTACTTGGGAAGCTTGACATGTGTACATAGGCCCTAGTAGATACTTTTTCTTCTTAAGACTTTGCTTGTTAGAATACTTGTAAAACACCCTAGGATGTGTCATGCTAGTATCCTTTGACCCATGGATTAAGGCTTAGACAAGAATACCCTGTGGTGTGATAACTCCTTGGCTACCATTTATTCCAAGGTGGCCCTTGAAACCATGAAACCATCATTCATCCATGTTCTACCATATTTTTGTCATCAAAGGGAATGGGCACAATAAGAAATTATTCTAAAATTTGACTTCAAGAAGAGAAAAGAATAGAAAAGAAAAAGTTTGCAAATTGCATCAAAAGAAAAGAGGAGTAACAAAAAATGAAAACTCCTATGCTTCAAATATAAGGCACCCTCGTTACTAATTGGGGTGACTTTGAAAATGTTCAAAATAAAAATGCAAAGAAAAGTTGAAAAGTTGTCAAGTGTTGAAATGCCAGAAATCAAAAGAAATGGCAAAAAGAAAGTGTTCTCAAATGTTATATGCCACAAGAAATTGGGGGGAAAAACAACAAAAAAAGCAAACTCCCAAATGAAACTCAAATACTATCGATCCCTTTATCCATCGTATCCATTTTTGTGCATGGTAGAGAGGGGACGACCCTTCTTCTTGTCTAGGCAAGAAGGGGAATTCCGCGATCCTCCAGTGTTTCTAACACCATAGGGAGTCTATTCTTGACAAAAGCATTTAACGATTGAGGATAAAGGTACCCTAGCTTGACATAACTTGGAGGTGATTTATTGGTATCCTTCTAGGCTTAGTAGTTTGAAGAAACCGTATCTACAATGGAGTGTGTACCCTTGAATTGCTTCCCCTTTAGATATTTCCGCCACTTAGATGAGGAAAGTGGCTATTCTTTTGTAGATGCATCCATTACTTGATTTTGTGTGCTTTAATGATTGGATGTATCGCCATTTTGGCAAGACCCACCTTGCCTTGCAAGAAGGCATCCTACCTCATGGTTGTCTTGCTGTGAGTTGAAGAGGCGGAGTGAGACTCGCTAATTGTCTCACATCGCCATATTAGTATGTTAGTTTAAATAAAGGTCTAGTTTTTGTCACCTCTTTACTCGGGACGAGTAAAGGTTCGGTTTGGGGATATTTGATGTGACCATTATTTGCGCGCATTTAGTCCCCGACTTGAACCTATTTTGCATATTATTATAGCGTCTCATAGCCATTTTACCCGTCAAATGCTTCCTATTTTGCTTTCCTTTTACTTTGTGTTTGATTTGTAGGAAAGAAGACAATTAGGCGGAAAATTCCCGTCTCTTGAGCCTATTCGGAAGGACATTGACGATCTTGGTTGAACGGGTATTGAAGGAAGGGCAAGAACCAAAGACTAATATTGCAAGAATAAGGAATTTGCGAAGAGAAGGATTCTGAAGAAGAATCCGAGCGTCCAAGAAGCCAAGACGCCCGTCCAAGAAGCCTGAAATCCGAGCATCCAAGCCCTTCAGCCGCTCGTCCCTCCATGCAAAAATCCGAGCGGATTCACCTCTTGGACGAGCGGATCGTGGCGTCCTCAGCAAAGATGCCCATCTCTCCGAAATACTAGCGATTCCCTGCTTAGAACTTAGAATTGTTAATTACTAGTTTAGCCTTAGTTAACCTAATGAAGCACTACTATAAATACCCCATTTTGATGATAATCAAAGGGGGGCTTCCACATTAGAAAACTCTCTTAGAATAGATTAGGAGTAGATTAGATTAGATTACTCTTTAATCTTTCCACAAATCTCACATTAATCTCTCCTTAATTATTGTTCAAGTTTATTACTTTTGGGTAATTGAAGATTATTGGGTTATTATTGGAGGATTGACAACCCTTCCTCAATCAATCAAGTTCTCTTCTTTTATTATTTGCTTTATTATTTGGATCATCTCAAGTTTTATATAATTCCTTTACTCTTTACTCTTTATTGTTCATTTCTTCGTTCTATTATCATGTTTACATTTGTTGTGATGATTGACACCATTAATGACATGTTTCCCATGATTATGAGTGAGTAGTCTCTTAACTAGGATTAGTGGGTAATTAGGGGAAACCAACATGGGATTAATCATGCTTAATCTAATATGTTTTCATAATTACATTGCTTGCTTGTTGTGATGTCAACCTATGCACATGTTATGTTTGATGAAATGCTAAGCCTATGAATCCTTGCATTTACAACCATCTCTTATCTACTCAACTTGACTTGTAAGATATAAACTAACTAGAGTCTTGTTAGACCATGCATAGAAGCGATTAGGAGGAAAGTAAGTCGACTTGTAGGTGTTGTACAATCTAATCGATTCGGCTCCGGGACCCAACTCTTCCTAAGAACCATAAGACATAAACCAACTCAGTTCCTCTACAACATTAATTGCTTGCAACTTTGTGAACATGTTTGTATGATCAACTCCCATGAATCCCCCATGAACCCATGATATCCTAGCACTTTTAATCATTTATTTACATCCTTCATTTCATTGCTTGTTATACTTTATTGCTTGCATTAGTCTATAACACAACTACAAACCCAAACAAATTGTGACACTAGCATAAATTGAAATAGTTAGACTTAGAACCCAAAGCACACCGTCCCATGGATCGACCTCGACTTACCACTAACTAGTTATTTGTTGAGTATTATAAATGTGTTTGATTGGATGTGACCCTACGACATCACCCATCAGTCAGCCACGGCTTATGGGTCAAAAATCCGTCTTAAGATGGTCATACAAAACAGCTATAAACATGTATATACTCGATCAAACCCCTAATTGGGTGGTCAACGAGGTCAGTGGGTGGTCAACCGCTGTCTATGGCGGGTCAAGGTCGAGGCGGATTAAATAAAATAATATAAAAACTAGTGTAAGACGGTTTTACCTTACGATCCCGAGGCGGAGGGGAAAATCTTCACTTCCTCTTCTTTTCTCTCTTTCTTTCTTTTCACTTTAAAAAGATGGGTGGAGATTCTGTTGAGATTAAAAATGGATAAGGGTGGGTGGATAAGGTAGGGCGGGGGTATAAGGCGAGTGCAGTATACGTATATAATACACGTATAGTATATTATATTATCATTATTACAACTTATTATTATTATTATTATTATTATTATTATTATTATTATTATTATTATTATTATTATTATTATTATTATTATTATTATTATTATTATTATTATTTCATTATTGCCTCTCGTCCATAATTCGTATAAAATAGAATATATTATTATTTATATAATTATAAAATACGGAGTATTACAAAATCCTCATGATTCCATTTGATTTTGTTTGCCTTTTTGTTAATTGAATTAGGGCGAAACCCTAACCCCTTAGAAATCGATTTGGGTGTTTTTGTTTTGACAATTTTCGAGTGGACTTGATGCTTGCATTAGGTTAGAAACTTGTTTAGGAGTATATGGGTGCTTTTAGTTTGCATTTTGGTCCTCGTTCCCGCTCCCTAGGTGCGAAAAACATGAATTAGACAAAAAACCGTCTCATTTCACAATGTTGTGCTTGTTTGCTCGAGTTGTGTGCTCCACTAGGTTGCATTATAGTCGGGGAAAGTCGTCTTTGCTATGTTAAACCTTCGTTGGGTGCTAGGGGCAAAATTTTGTATTTTGCCTTTATCAGACGGTCTGGCTCAAACTGAGCCGTTTTGCTTTGGAACAGACCTTAACGGTAGTTTAGGTCATTTTGGGGCGTGATCAAATCACGTTGCTTTGTTGTGGTCGTAATTTGAATTTTTGACTTGTTTGTGCGCAATTTGGCGTAAAATTAGCTTTTTTGAGCCGTGTAAAATGCCCAGTTATGCCGGGAATTTTTGTTGCTTATTTTGGCAGACCTTGTGTGGGCCCGAGGGTGTTGGGTTGTTTTTGTAGTTTTTTTGCTGTTGCTTTGACTCGTCTTTTGCTTGAAAAGAAGGGCGAGTCGTTTTTTTGTGAGTTTTTTTTGCTAGATGGGATCGGGCGGGCTTGCCCTTGTTGTTGTTTGTTTTTGTTTTGTATTTGCACGTGATTTTGTTTTTGGATTTTGTCCATTTTGTGCCGTCATAATGCCGAAATTTAGGCTGACGTTGCTTTTTGTTTTGATTTCAGGCGAGTGTTATGGGGCTCCTAGGCCCGTTAGGTCCGTGGCTGACACCTTGGAGTCTTTGTTTGGATCCAGGCTGGTTAGTTCTCCGGGGAGTGCGCCTGAGGTAGTAGTGGAGGACGCTTCTGAGGAGGAGCCTGCTGCTGAGGCTGCTAGAGCCGAGGGAGCCGTAGGGGCTCGGGAGGAGCCTGTTGTGGAGGCTGCTGGTGTTAGGGGGACTTGGGCGGAGTCCGTGGCTGACACCTCTGGGAAGAGGGTCACTACCAGGAGGAGAGCTCCTCGGGTCTCTAGGCAGGAGCCTTAGAGGGTTGTGCAGGTTGTTGAGAGGGGTCCTCCACGTTGCCTGCAGTCTTGCGGTGCGAAGAGGCAGGGAGTGGAGACGGAGGAGGACAGCGCCTTTGTTCGTGGTTGGGAAGCTAGGCGGGTTCAGGCTTCGGGGAGGCTGAATCTGCGGGCGGCGCCTGCTTAGGCAGAGGGTTTAGACGGCAGCCAGTTGTTGTTGCGGCTTGACACTCACATTTGCTATCGTGCACACGAGGGCCTGGTGAGTTTGCTGCTTTGCTGAGCTTTTGTTGTGTTTGTTATTTGAGACCTGAGTAGGTGTTCTGAATTCGTTTGATTTCCAATTTCAGGAGATTTCTACTAGAGGACATTTTCAGGCTTCTCGACTTGCATGGGTTTCTACCACGTCCTGCGAGTAGGTTCGAGGGTGTTGATAGAGAGGTCGCCCATGGGGCCGTTGGTAGCTGCTTGGCGAGAGATTCACGGCGCTTCGATTAGGTCGAACCTGTGTTTGATCCGTGCCATGTTGGACCGTTACTGGGACACGATGTCATCGTTCCACATGCAGTTCGGGGAGGTCGGTTTCACCTTAGAATATTTTGCCATGGTGTCAGGCCTTCCCTATGGCGAGACGTTGGTTCAGTTTCCGGAGACACCGGAGAGAGTGTCTTCTACCGTAGTTACAGGACTGATTGGCGACGTTCTGCCTGCGCCGACCGACATCACTCCTTTCTTGATAGCGAACTCGTATGTGAGGGACCATTTCAAGGTGAGGGTGACTGGTTTTGTTCCGGAGCCGTTGGTGAGTCCGGAGGCTGAGGCTGAGGCTGACGCGCAGGCGGCGCGGTTGTGGTTGTGGTACTTCTTGGGTACCACGAACTTTGGTGACAAGGGTCAGCGCTTGTCGACCAAGGTACTTCCTTTGCTTGCTAACCTAGACGCCTTGGGTTAGTATGACTGGGTGATGCCTGCTCTGGCCTGGTTCACCTGTTACTTGCACGCTGCTGTTCGTCCGGAGACGATGGAGGATGGGAGTTCTCCTACTTTGGTTTGTCCCGACCTCATCTTGGAGGTACGAGCGTTCTTGTTGATCGTTGGTTTTTGATTTGGTTTTTTTTTTTTGTGTTTTGGTGTATGTTTTTTGAAAATTGGCTAATTTGTTGTTGCTGTGTTTTGTGTTATAGGCTTGGTTGTTTGCTTACTTTCCCCCTTTGCGTCCGAAGACGGTGGGTGATGTGGTTTTAGTTTACTTGGTCGTGAAGGGTTGGACGGTGGCTTGAAAGTAGTCCAACAAGTAGACTTAAGTGGACTGCAGGCGTCAGGTGAATGCCCTTCGGCTTGGCGATGTAAGTCTTCGTTTCTTAACTCTTTTGTTTTGTAAAAAGATAGAGATAGGATGACTAGGTACCTAGAAAGCCCCCAGTTAGTTAACTAGCCTTATCATGGGTGCAGTTTATTGGGTTGCCTTGGGAGCACTACACGGGTGTGCCGGCCTTTGTCAGGGAGCGTTTGCGCCCTCGTAGTTGCCAGTGCTTGTACCTAGATACGACGATCGACCCGGTATGGTATGTTGGCGAGCGTTTAGCTCGTCAATGTTTTAGTGAGACCTTCGTGGTCCCTGTCGACCCGCCTATGGTGCTGTTCCAGGAGTCGACGCCTGACGAGTTTGAGGAGCAGCTTCACGACCGTGGAGGTGAGGAGTTGTTCTTGCGAGGGGTCGACTACGACACCTTTCAATTTTCGAGGCTCGCTTGGTACCTGATCGAGGTATGTTTCCCTCAGCTCTTTGCTCATTGTTGTTCTTTGTTTTTCGGTAGAAGGGTTTGTTACCTTCGACATGGTTTCCCGTTGTCGGGTGTTGACGAACTCAGAAGGACCCAGCCCCCATCTTTCACGGCACAGACCACCTCCAAGGAGCCGAGTGATAAGAAGCTCCAGTTGCGTCTGCCAGAGCCTGCGGTTCCTGAGGTGACCGACGCTGGCATGGAGTGGAGGTTGCCGATTCTGAGGGTGATCTTCCAGTTTGAGCCCTCCTTCTTGTTCGCATTTTGCTTTATGCGTTGTCGTTGTTTTGTTGAAAGGTTTTGTTTTGTTATGTAGTTTTCGATCGTTAGTCATCAGGCTTTGTGGCAGATGGCTAACCGGTGGAGGGCACTTGCTGGTGACCTGGCTGCGAGGGAGTCTCGACTTGTCCAGTTGCCTTTTGTTGGTCGTTTTTGTGTTTTTAGTGTTGCATTTCATGTTTTACGGATCCGGCGGAGCTTGCTTGGGTCTATGCTGAGTTGGATGAGGCGAGAGCGACAATCCAGGCACAGGAACTCGGACTCACCACTCGAGATCAAGAGTTGAGGCGTCGTGAGGACGAGTTGCGGAGCCGAGATGCTAAGATCGCTTCTCTTAGGGCTCGGTTGGCCGAGGCGGAGGAGCTTCGTGTCACGATGGAACATGAGACACTGGAGAGTTATTCTGAGAGGACGCCGGAGCAGGAGGTAGTGTCTTCTTTGCTCGCGACACCTCGTGAGACCGAGGCTGGCCCGCCGGGAGGTGCTGAGTAGTTGTAGTTGTTTGCCTAGGTTATGGACTTTGGTTTGTATATGTGTATATTTTGCTTGACGTGGTTTATATATATGTGTTTTTGGTTTGTAGTTTGTTTGTGTTTGGCTTTTTGTGTTGTTTTTCGAAGAAGCACAGTCAACGGCTGATTCCCCATTTGCTTCGGCATTTGTTCATGCATCGTTAGTGTAGAAAACAGGCAACAGGTAGCACATACGCATACACGTAAATATGCAAAGATATATGCTGAAAACAAAAATAACCACGATGAATCGAAGTTAAAATTGAAATTGTTTGTTAAAAAAAGAATTTTGAAAATTCCGCGACAAGGCGTCATGTTTGGATTTTTCAAATGGAATTGTTTTGAAATTTTGAGGGATTAATTCGTGTTTGAATTAAATCGCATCGAATTTTGCTAAAAATGATTTGCAACTCGAAAATTAAAACTCAAACCGTTTTGGATGAATTTCAAAAGAGATTTTGTGAGTGTTAATTTTAATTTTGCGAGATCAAGACTCGAATTTGCAAAAGCGTTTTGAGAAAAATTGATGTTATGTTATCAATTTTGATTTTTGTGGAAAAAAAGAACAGAAAAAATCCGTATGTTTAAAGCTGCGTCATGGAAACCATGTCGGATTTCGTAAACCGTGAATCCATGGAAATGTGAGTGTAAGAAAACACAAAAATTCCGGATAGGCCTGAAGAGGCGCGAGCCCTAAGGCGAGAAAAATGATGCGTCAGAGATAAGCACAACTTGACAAGGATAAGTCAAGGTGCGGATTCTTAGAATCAGCCCAAAGAGGCGCGAGCCTCTGGGCGATGCAAGGTGCCCCCCCCCCCCCCCCCCTCCCACCCCCCATTTTTTTTGGAAAAAGTTGCTGATTGTTTTGTATAAATAGGGACGTTTGTGCTTCATCATCTGAAACACGAAAAATATTTCTACGGAAACCTTCTCTTCTTTTTCCACAAAATAAATCATGGATACTTTTGAAAATAGGTTGCGACATTGGTTTCGGGATTTGTCTCCTCCCGAGAAGTATAAACTCATCGTAATGGGAGTTCGTCAATTGTTGGTGCTCCGTCATGTTAAGATGCAATCCTCGTTCCTTGAAGCATGCTCTCATTTTTGAGATTCGAAAAATCATGTTTTCGTTTTCCCGAAAGGTGAAATTTGCCCTGTTGCCAAAGAAGTGGGTGCTATTGGAAGGTGGCCGGGTTGTACTCTGATTCTTCCCCCGACTCGGTTGTGTTACAAGGAGAAGTTTCGTTCTATGTAAGCTTGTCGACGAGCCAAGTAAACTTCCTCCTTGCCCCCCATGGTGTTGACATGTTGGCCCTTATCAACATCTTCTCAAACCGCTTGGATGTCAATATCTCGGATGTGGCTAGGAGAAAGGCTCTTTCGTTTTCCCTAGTGCATGCTTACCTCCTTGTTGAAGCCTTGAAGAATGAGGGATCAAGATGGTATGGTAGCATGACCCTTGTGTATGTTGTTCAGCAAATGGAGCACGGGTGGGATCCATCGTGATTGGTGCTTGGTGAGATCGTCCAAGCTTTGGACAAGAAGGGTTCTTGTGGAGAAGCTCCTTCGTTTGGATCTCCAAGGATCCTCCAAGTATGGCTCAGGGAGAGGCTAAGGTATGGTGAGCTTCTGGTTGATGCTTCTTCCTACTACTTCCGTCACCTTACTATGAGGAAGAAGTTGTATTCGGATAACTTTGCATCCACGAGGCCTATTGGACCTCAAAGTTGGTGGAGGAGGGTGGTCCTCATATCCGTTGGGTGGTGCCGTGGTGGCACTTGAGGTCCTTTGAGGGTTGCCCGCTCCGGCCGCTTGTTCTTGCTCTTTGATGGTTGTGGGCTTGAAGGTTGCTTCCTTCATTTATCCGGAAAGGGTTATGAGACAAATGGGCCGTCAACAAAAGGTACCCGCTCAAGATACTCTCGTCCAAGAGAGTGTATTTCGAAACTCTGAGCTTATGGTGGCTTTCGAGAGGTGGTGGGCCACTCGGCCTTCATGGGAGGTACCAAACCCCGCTTCAACAACATGAGTGACTCCCGCTTATGTCAAGTGGTCCAGAGCTCAAACCTTGGAAGAAAGGTCAAAGTTCCGCAAAGATGAAGTCGTTGACTTGAAGTATAGGGAGGTTAGCAAGGCCAACCGCGCCTTCTTTGACAACTTTGCCGATAACGTTAGCCCTGATGTGGTGAGGCCACCGAAGAGGAAGAGCTTAGGTCCCAAAGAGATGGTGAGCCGGGTTTGGGCTCGACTTGGGCCGAGCATGGGGTCTTATAAGAGACCGGATACCGAAGCGGTTGTGGATCCGTTGAGGATCCGTCCCGAAGAGGAAGCCCATGCTAGGCGGGCTAGCAAGAAGAACAAGAGGAAGATGTACCCCGAAGGAAAAGACAAGGGTAGAATGGAAGAGTGAAGACCTCCATTACCCATTTTATTATTATGTTGTATTAGTGTTTGTATGTTTTTATTATGTTGTATTAGCTATGTATTATGTGTTTGTGCTAGTATTGCATATGTGAAGGGGATTTTTTTGGGAAGGGAGAAAGGTTTTTTTTGTTCTTTTTCATTTTTTTTGTGGAAAAGGGCATGTTTCCCCCCTTTTTTTTGAAATTTGTATAGGTGAAATCAAAGCATGCTCGTAGTTCATGTGTTTTGTTTTAGTAGGGTGTAAATTTTGTTTGGGTGTTGTGGTTATATCCTTCTTGTGTAAGAAAGGACTGCCTACGTATTCACTTGAAGAGGTGATATCAAACCATGCTCGTAGTTCAGGTGTTTTATTTGATTGTTTGGGGTGTTGTGGTTGCATCCTTCTTGTGTAAGAAAGGATTGCCTACATATCCACCTGAAGAGGTGAAATCAAACCATGCTCGTAGTTCAGGTGTTTTGTTTGATTGTGCAAATGGATGGGGCCTTTGAGAGATCAAAGGCTGCTGGAAACATGGCAAGGTGTCGTAACTTAGACTCGATTAAACATCCAATTTCAAATTAGAATATTTTGAGGAATTGACTTGAAAGGGAGATTGCGGTCACTAGTCGTGAAACTAGGGAAAGGTTGTTTGTTTGGATTGTGGTCACTAGTCATGAAACTAGGGAAAGGTTGTTGGTTGCTAAGGTTCAAGGGTAGTATTTCTTGAGTTGGTCGGGTTTATGAAGTCCTCCTCATCCAGATCACTCAATCTCACTGCGCCCCCGAAAGGATTTTCTTGACTAGATATGGCCCGACCCAATTGGGTTTGAATTTCCCCCTCAGATTGACGGTAGCGGTGCCCTAACTGACTTGAGGACCAAGTCGCCTTCTTTGATGTTTCTGGGTTTGACCTTTTTTGTTGAATGCCCATTGTATACGTCGTTGGTATAGTTGGACGTTTTGCAAGGCGTTGAGTCACCGTTCATCTAGGAGTGTGAGTTGTTCGAACCTTCGATGGGATCATTCCGCCTCAGAGACTTTACTTTCTAGTAGGATGCATAGAGATATAACTTCCAACTCCACTTGTTGTACTGCCTCCATAGCCTATGCCAGTTAGAAGGGCATTGCTCCTGTTGGTGTTCGAATGGAGGTTCGGTACCCCCATAGTGCGAACGGGAGTTTGCTCGGCCAATCGTTGTAGTTATCTTGCATCATTTTTATGATGGTGACAAGTGTTTTGTTTTCCGCCTCTACCGCTCCGTTGGTTTGGGGACGATAGGGGAGGAACGGTGTCGTTTGATTTTGTACTTGTCAAACAATGCTTGCACTTCGGCCCGAAAGTGGGAGCCTTAGTCGCTGATGATTTGATGGGGTACCCCATATCTGCAAATGATGTTGTCCTGGATGAACTTGGCCACTTGTTTGGTGGTCAAGACTACATAGAATTGTGCTTTTACCCATTTAGTGAAGTAGTCGATTGTTACGAGGACAAAGCGATGTCCTATGGTGCCTATCGGGTTGCCTTTGTCGATGATGTCGATGCCCCAGGTCGAGAAAGGCCAGGGTGATGTCATGGTGTATAAAAGGGATGGTGGTATGTGTTGTATTTTGGCGAAGATTTGGCAATTGTGGCAATGTTTGACGTAGTTTCTACAATCGGCTTCCATGGAGGTCCAGTAGTACCCTAACCGCATGATTTTTCGTGCTAGCATCATTGCGCTCATGTGAGGGCCACATTCTCCGTCGTAGACATCTTTCATCCCTTTTTTTGGCTTTGCGGTGATCAATACAAAGGAGAAGGATCCCCTAGGGTGTTCTTTTGTATAGTTGCTCTTGGTTTATCACGAATTATGATGCAAGTAAACGGATGGCTCTTTGTCCTCTTGTATCACAGTTGGGAGGGAATTCGTTTTTTGTT